>NC_052667.1:6477608-6778804 GCF_016802725.1 Solenopsis invicta
TTTCGTTTGCTTCATTGGCTAAGAAACTGAAACCAAAACTGGAACAGTTATTCCACTTTGCTGTTAAACCAGTTAAATCGTGACCATAACTGAATCAAAATATTCTTTCGGCCCGGGTCCCTGCTTTCGCTTTGATAAAATGTGCGCTCGTGCACTTCCGGTACCGCAAGTATTGTGTACCTGTGCACGTAGAGTTCCTGCAAAGGTCACATTTTGGCGACAAAATAATCTCAATCATTATAACATTATTACCCGCCATCGCCGCCGTTTGAGCAGCTCTGCCCCGCGTAATGTTCACTCGTTACGCAATAATCCGTTTGCATCGAATAATTAGCCAGCGAAACTTTTGATAAAATAATTATGCTTACGTAATGATTCTGCAGGCTGGAGGTGCATCATTAAATTGGTAGCGAGAGCGTTACATCATTCGCGCAAACGATTGCCCGCTTACACTAATTTCATGTCACGGAGTCGAATAACGTTTGCGGAGATGCGTCAAAGAGAAATCATTTTCCAATGGCACGCGATGATAATTGAAATTGAGGGAAATTGAAAATATTAAATGTACTAATTGAAATTGGAGCTCCACCATTCGGTGGAAGCTAAAGAGTATTTTCGTCGTCCCACGAAAAGTCACGGCTACCCAATCTCGAGAAATTCCGCGCTGTTCAACAATGAAGCAGCCCGCCGTCATTTATCGAAAATTGGCTCGGCAGATATACGAGTTCTGTTCGGATTACTCCTCCAGCTACATACGCCCACACGCACACACACGCACATCCACGTGCAACACATGCACGTAAACGCGAATGCATAACGAAGCGCGTAACACGTGCCTGGCAGGCACGTACCTGCTGCCTGGCATTTCGGCGCGTGCACACGCACGTATCTCCCACGTATCTCGCCTTCGCAAATCAGCACCGACGAATCCCGGTGTGTGTATGCGTGCTCCCCGAGTACGCGCACATGCCGATTTCTATTTCGCTCAGCTTCCGCACTTGAATCTTCCTACCATGTACCTCAGTCGGTGCGCACCGCGAACAGCCGCATAGTCGTACGCATTCAACGGCCAGGGCTGGGCGAAAAGTATATCAAATACAAAATACTGGCAATCGAAAGTGAATTCAAATGAATTGAAAATTGTAATTCATTTTAATTTTATCCGAGTTTGCACTTTGGAGTCCCGGGTACAATATTTTTTTTTTTCTTATTCAAATGGACTCAAATGGATTGAAATACGAAATGAGTTATTCATTATTTTGAATTTGAATGGATTCACGTCTCGTTATATTATTTTTGGATTCAAATGAATTGAAATACGAAATGAATTATCGATTACTTTGAATTCGAATATATATTCATATCCGTATTATATTTTTGAATTCAAATAGATTTGAAAAATCGAAAGCGCGAATTCGGAAATGTCGAAGTGAATTCATCTCTATCCATTTCAATTCATTTTCGTTCGCTGGGATCTTAGCATATGAATTACAGATTATAAAATGCAAGTCTTGTATTTCGTATTTCAAATTGAAATTGCCAGTATTTTGCATTTGATATACTTTTTGTCCAGCCCTGTTAACGACACACACGCTGCACACTCTCATTTCGCGCAAACGCCGCTTCTGTGTATGCACGTACATACATATGTACTAGTCCCGCCTTGCAAGTTTTCATGCATATTCTCACGTTTTCGTGCCGCTGTACACGTTTATTCCTCTTTCACACAATTGACAGTGTCACACAAACGTGTCTAAAAAAATATTTTCAGAAAGTCCTTAAGACTTTCTGAAGAAACGACCGTAATTTATGAGACATTTTTTAAACGTTCTCACAGCTGCTTGTATTATCGGCTGCAATATTTATTAATGATTAAAATACACGTGGCATCGTAATTAATTTAGATAAAATAAAATGCCTCATATATTCTGCAAATTCTTTTTCATTTAAAAAGATTTCGAAATATTATACAATATAAAATATATGCATTTTATCTATTAATGATAATTATATAAAATTTCCGATAAATAGGCATTAATAATTTCTAGATGTCATAATATAGTCTAACAATGATAAATATAATATACCATGTGTTCTCTCTCTTTATCCCGTACACTACTATAATCTATACATATAAAACTATAGAGTATTCCAGAAAAATGTATAACCATGAGACAATTTTATTGAAATGAAAAGCAAAACTTTCTTTATCGAAGTTCAAAATCCAAAAATCTAATTGCCGTATTGAACAGTAAGGATTAAAAAGTTTTGATAAATCAAACTGTAGTGAAGTTTCCAAATTTATTCATTATTTTGAAATTTTTTTTACATTATCCTAATTAAATTTGGAAAGAGATTTTGGTAATTGCCTAGCAAACGTAATTAATAAATGTCAATACAGTATTTTTATGACCACTACTAATGTATATTTTTTTACGTGATTTCAACATTGTTTTAATTTACGTAACATTATCACGTCTATATATCGTTTCAAATATGTCATAAACAGTGACGTAATTTTCACACATAACAATGTAAATTATGTCACTATCTTATTATATAATCATATGTACAAAAAAGTAGAAGATTCCATTTATATATTTAATCATGCTATTCCGCATATGTAAAAATTAGTAAAAATCACAACATTACGCTTACATTTATAAAGAAAATATATTTTAACTATAAATGTTCCATCTCTTCCACAATTGTATCAAACTGATCTATCACGCATACGTATCTATTAACATCAGGTGTTCATGGATCATCACGAAGTGATCACTTCCCATACGATCACGTAGGTCAAGCAACGTTGGTGGCTTTTCCTGACTTAGATGGATGACCCCTAAATATGAATATAGGTTGGAAAAGGTGATCGCTTGGGAACATCGCAAATTCTTTTCTTCAAGTATTTCTTGCTCATAATTTAGTCGTGTGTATTCCGGCATGTGATGCTAATCAATAAAATTTATTTTACTTGTCACGTATACAATTGGTCGAAAATAATGACAACCAGACGAATTTGGTGACGTCATCGGTACGTGACATTTCGACGTTTCTTCCACGTTTCACTGACGTTCTGTCTTGACTAATTAATGACGAGAAGCTCATGATAAATCGACATTTGCTAGGTAGTTATCGAAACACTAATTCGAGAGAATTAGATAAAGATAGCCTGAAACGACCGAAATTGTGTTAGTCTTCTTTGTAGCCTTTAAAGATAGAGACCCCGTACTTAAAACGAGCTTTTAAAAAGATGTTAACTCGCTTTATTTATCATTCTACCTACGGAAGTAACAAGTTACGAGTAACGCCATTTTCATTACTGTTTTGCAGTGACAATTTGACAATGACGTTACAATTTTCCATAACAGTACTGGCTGATACTCCAAGATTGGAGTACTTTTGATAATCACTTTTGATAATCAACTCGTTACCATTACGCGTACCAATTAAAAAATAGCAGGATTGGGTAGTAACTAGTTAAAAGTTCGAAGTTAAATAATAAAGTAAAAAAGTTAAATTTTAACTTGGTTAATTTTAAATAATGTAATTTTTAGTTTTAACTAGTTATTTTGGAAACTCATCAACTTTGACTTATCAACTTTTTTTCCTAAATTAACCATTTATATATGCAAAAAAATTAAGAAAAATACATTCCTACATAAAAAAAACAATATTTCTTTGTTATTTCGTTTAAACTTAAATTTACAAATAAAATTAAATTTGTTTAATGATCCATAGAATGATCAGTAGAATTGTTTGAGTATTTAACTTTAAAAAGTTATAAATTTCTAATTTAATGTTAAATAATGTTTTTCAAAATAAGCTCTTAATTTAATCTTAACATAACTTTTAAAACTAGTTAGTTTTTCGTTCGTGTAATTTTTAAAATAACTAAATTAATTTTATAAACCATTAACCTTAATTTAGTTAAGAAAGATATATTAACTTATCCAACACTGAAAAATAACTTGTAACTTCATTCGTTATATAATGCGCTACTTTTGCTCGTTACGTAACAAGTCGACTAACGAGTTACTTGTCAAAAGTAACTATTTCAATCCTGACACTATGAAAAATTGTAATATTACCAAATCGTTATTATATATAAATTATAATTATAACGATGACTCGTTACTTATATTCGCGTTGCTTCTAGTCCCTAATTTTACCTTTATCGCTCATTAAACGTGAAACGAGAATAGAATTACAAAAGCGCGCTAACATCTCTATAGGCGCATTGTTTTTTAAATACAATTTTCTTTCGAAACAATTATGTTTAAAGACCAGTTTGGATAATCTATAATTTGCGACAGAATTCGAGACAGATCGTACTTTGTAATAACTAAACTGTATCAAAGGAAGAACAATCAAACATGCTATACATAATTTTAAATCGCATTACGGTTAGTATGATACAACAATTTCTTCCTCGTCTATAATTATATTCGTAATTTGGAAATAAAATTATAAATAGACCTCCGTCGCAAATTATAGACCGTGCAAAGTGCGCTCGGCATATATTTAATCTTCGGTTGCACATGATTCAGTTTCAAATGAAGTTGGAATAAAATCAGAGAACTCCTTTACCTTGCAAACATCTGTATAAATATTTGATGAAGGAGACCGTCTTATTATCGTTACGCAAGTTCCCCAGGACACCTTGTGCACGATCTACGCACACAAGCGTCAGCTCCGTGCACATGCACGGCCGCTCAATGGGCGGCAGCTGTGCACGTACGCACGCACGCACGCACGCATCGGCCCGCGTGCACGCACATATACGCAGAATCGCGGCTCCCTCACCGGCGCGGCGCGGCGCGGCACGGCGCGCGCACGCATCGAGTAGTCCACGAGGAGTATATTCTACTCGTAGTCGCCACGCCACTCGAGTAGTCGCCCGCGCCTCGCGGCAGTCGGCGTGCGTCCACGCTCGGCACATTATCGTTGCGTTTGCGCCCGTCGTCTTACGTCCGTGTGTGTACGTGTATGTGTGTGTGTGTGTGCGTGCGTATGCACGTGTGCATGCGCTCCGGCAAGAGTGTTATTTATTAGATCAGAGGAAGCTAGTTTGCAGTGACGCACGGAGAGTGCCGGCCGTCGGGGGACACACACGACACAGTGTGAACACCTCGGCTCGCGGCGACGACGTAAGAAAAACGGAGCCCCAGCCTCCGGTGCGCGGCGGAGTTTCTTTCTTCTGATCGCGTCTCGCGTTCTCCAGCACGGGACTCCCAACAAGTGCCCCCCCTCGCTCGCGCATACACACACAAAGTCACCCCTTTCGCTCACGGCACACACCCTTGAGGAAGCAGCAGCCCTCGGATTCGCGATCCGTCGGACGGGACCGGAAGCGAGCGACGACGTCGGCTCTCTTGGATAACGGAGGTTGGAGAACGCGTCCAGTAAGCGTTTCATCGCTAAGATCCGTGACTAACTGGACCAACCGGTGTAAGAATCGCGATCGGTCGATCGGCGGCGGATTTCGCGCGTCGCAATTAATAGATATATATCAAGAGTATGGAAATAACGCCGCGGGGGAAATTCCACTTGCATTTAATTATGAAGTTTCATAAGCGAGATTGTTTTGAAGCTCATACAAATCGGAGGACTATCGACACGCACGGTCGATTACGTAAGGGTCCTCGTGAGCCCCCCCCCCTCTGTGCTCCTCGAAGTTAACGAAATCTGTGCGCGGCCTTGCACACAAACCGGACATATCCCCCCTCCGTCGCAAAATTGCAATTTGGGAGGATGCAGCGAGCGCGTCGGGAAATTTTTAATGAGCTTCCGCGAGTTCCTGCAGTGTGAGAAATATCAGAGTTCGCCCGAGTTTCGTGCCTTGCATATTTTAGACCTCTCACGATTTTGTTAAGTATGCATCGGGCGGACGCACCGAGCGGCAAAGTCTGAAAATACGATTTCGCGTTCCGATAATGGATAGTTATCCGAGCGACGGTTATCCCTCCCAGTGGGGACGAAGCCCGAGAAAAATCTCGGGGACATTTTCGGGTCGGGCGCAATACGTAATCGTTCGAGGGGGAAGGGGGGGGAGATGATTTTTCTGCTAAAGGCAAACGCGCAGCGGTGGGTCTGTCACGTTTAAATCCGCGCCGGATTTATATCCGTGCGTGTGTGACATATCGAAAATACGCGCGCACGTATATACGCCGCATCGGAGAATATGGTTCGGACACACGCAAACAATATAAGCCCATCTCTATATTATCGTCCGTTATACAATCGCCTCATTTCAATTGCATACTATACCGCGCGGGAGGCGTCGCGGTGAGAGATATCGTGGCGTAAAATTTTTTTTTTTCTTTTTCTTTCCCCCTTTTTTTATACTTTTAACTGCATTTTTATTTCACGAGGCGGATAAAAGAGATAAAGGGAAACGGAAAAATATTTGAACCGCCTTCCGCGTTCTATTACCGATCGTATTAATTGTGCCAATATTAATCTCGCGTTCGCACAAACGTTCTCTTGTCAAGCCAATTAAGAAAGATAGTACAGTTGAGGAGTATCTCCATGCACGTATCTAGATACATGTGTGGAGATATATTTTGTGTCTGAATCTGTATCTGAGTTACATTCGAACAGGAATATTTGTGTCTGTACCTAGATACTAAAACAGAATATCTGAACTATTGTTCTGATACATTTTCAGATACGTTAATTGATAATATTCTCGAAGCATTTTTTGATTTGTAAAACGAATTTTTGATTAGTAAAAACCGGATGAAGTAGTTCTCGGATTAACTGAATAACGAGTATTTGTAATATTATATCGTATTGAACGCTAAAAAAAGAATAGAGCGATGTGCAAAGAATATCTGTTTTTTTATTCTATAATTGAGTTTAATTAAAGAATTTTTTGATAACTTCCTGCTTCTCGCACATTATTAAATTAATAATATAAAAGTTATTATTTGATATTATTTCACAATTAAATTCAACAGACACTTATATGGAAGTTTCATTTATGTTTCACATTTATGTAAGTCATGTCACGCTTTTAAAACTTTTGTTTAAAAAATCTGTGACAATGAAAGACCACATGATGTAGTCTAAATCGTTCTAAATTCACGTTGTGTTTGTAATTACGTTTCGTGTTCTGTACTTTTAGTTAAATCATCACGGACAAATCGTTATATGCGACTAGCATTAATGAGCATTTATTTAGTGTATTTTGTGCATGTTGTTACATTTTAAAAGTATTTTACTCATCACTGGAAAGGTATATATGTATACGTATACATATATATGTAATTGTATCATTTATTTCTATATACACTGAAAAAAAGTTTGGTAGTAACAGCAGTCAAGCCTAGATAACAGTTATCAAGTTTCGAAATCCAATAGTTTCAATTAATTTGACCCATATTCAGTTCATATGACCAAATATTTAGTAATATTTAGTGTGATTGTTTACTAACCGTTTAGTAACCGATTAGTTACTATTATATTTGTTTACTTAAACAATAAATATCACTAAATATTTGATTACATTAATCAAACATTTAATTGAAATAATTTTACCGAAGCTTAATTATTATTACTTTTAGAAATCTGTTTCAGTGTACATAAAATATTATTGCAAAAAGAATTTAGTAATAATAATCAAGTCTAAATGATAGCTTTTAATAAAATAGTTTCAATTAAACATTCAATTAATATAAACAAATAATTAGTAACGTTTAGCAATAATGAAGCAATCATTTAGTATCCGATTAGCAACTATTAATTATTACGTTTGATCACTATTAATATAATTACTAAATGTCAACAAATATATATTTAAATTGATCAAACATTTAATTAAAACTACTTTATTCTCAATTATTATAACCAAATATTTTTTCAACGTATACGTATGTGAATAAAATAAAATCGTTAATTTCTGGATAAATCGTCGTTATCAGCATATTCGTTTCTAATTAAATCGAATCATATCTTCGTCATACGGTAACTCGTGAAAGCGTTTTTTTCGTTGCTCGCGATCGCAAAGTATATAAATGGTGAATTAGTATTTTAATCTTATTTGCACATTTTGCGCGCGACGAGAGATAATTCCAGCGATAAAGGCAATCGCGCTTGATTTATATCGAGTGTCGAGTATTCGACAGTGTCGAATGACCTCGGCAGTCGGCCAGTCTTTTTATACCGCTGACCAACGCCGGCCGCGTAACAAGCGGATCGCTGCAATTAAGGAAGCTGTTGCACTAGCAATTGCATCCGATCTCCGACGACGACGACGTCGAAGATTCATTTATCGTCGGTGACGGTTTTGTGCCGGCGGTTTTTTTTTTGCCAAGCAATTAAAAACGCTCGACACGAAGCGGTTTCGCCGGTCGCGCTCTTCCGCTCTGTATGACCTCTGGTTTTTCTTTCTGGTTTCTCAAGCGAGTTCCAAGTTCGACGCGTTCCGAAGGACTTGGCGATTTCTCCGCAGGATCTTCAAAGAGAGGAACAGAAGAGGCCATTATCGCGACAAGAGGAGGCGCGCGAACAGACCCCTTCGCAGGAGAAACGCTCGCCATTGTCGGAGGAAGCGATTTGTAAGCACGAGGAGGATCTGATTTGCAAGGAGCACTCGCTCGAGTATCAGAGTCAGACGCTCGAGAGTCAATCGGACCGTCTGTTCCACGAGGCAATCACCTCCTCGTTGGAGGATCTGCTGACGACAGTGCCCGAGAGTTGGACCCGCGAAGTTTACGAGGAAAGTCTCGACGAGGTCGAGCGGAGCTTCAAGGAGACACAGTACTCGCCCAAGGAGAAGCGCGATGTTCAGACGCAGACTGTGCAGGAATCGAAGAGCACGCAGTGCAGTCCCGAACAGAGTGTAACGAGCCCGTGCGACGAGGAGTTGCCCAGGATCAGTCCCTTCCACATCGGCCAGAGGTACTTCCAGAGCCCGAGGCGGGAAGTGCAGACGCAGACTCAGGGCGAGAACAAGAGTGTCCAGTGCTCGTTGGAGGATCTGGGTGATCTCACTAGAAACGAGGGCGCGGAGCAGGAGTCGAAGAGCGTGCAGTGCATCCCGGAGGACATCTCCACGAGATCGTCCGACAGGTCGAGATCCTCCTCCCGAGAAGACGCCCTGCGCAGTCCGCGACGTGAGGTCGAGGTGCAGACCTACCAGGAGTCGAAGGCGATTCAATGCAGCGACGACGAGCTGCTCGAGGCTGATCAAACGAGCGCCGATCATCCGGAGCTGGCGCGTCAGAGTAGACCAACCAGCTCGACGTCCAGGAAGACCGAGAGCTCGCCCTCGTCGAGCTCGAGTTCGCCGCGCAAGTTCCCGACCGTCGTCTTCGTGGAGGGCAAGGGGGACATGACCGTTACCCATAGGGAGCACGATGGCGACGTCACCTGGTCGAAGCATTGGGGTCCCGAGAGACTGGTGGAGATATACAGAGAACCTAAGACCAGCCTAGGGCTCAGCATCGTTGGTGGCAAGGTGAGATGTAGTTTAATGTTTAACAACGCTATCTAGCGTTACGTCATTATTTAGAATAATTTTAAAAAAATGTAAATCCAATTTTCTTTTAATTTAACAAAATGGTTATTAAGTTTCCAAACGTTTTTTTTTATTTATTTTTTTATTTTATTAATATCTTCCGCTCGCGGGCGTATCCAAGATTTTTTTTCCAATGAGGCAGGCGATCAATTCTGTTATTACATAAACAACAATTTTTTGCATTATTGAATTGCTTCATTGGTTATTTTAGACTTCAGAATGTTTCCTCGTTCCCGATTTTGAATGGAAAAAATATTGGGTTTCGCGTAACTTTTCAATTTTGTTTATGAAGAAAAATATAAACAAAATACACGGGCAAAAATTATTAAAAGCGAAATGGGCAATTCTTTAATATTGTAATTATCATTATTATTATATACAAAATGTGATCATTTTCCTAAGAACAAATTTTTTTAATTTCAGAATAAAAAAAGTAAGAAACATTTACATATTATTAAAAATGCAACATTGAAGATGAATAAAGCAAACAATATTCAATAAAAAAAAATTTATTTAGATTCAAAAGTAAAGTACCTTTTTATAATTAATCCTTACGATACCATGTTTAAGACGATGCTTCGCCTCTGTCTATCTCAAATCTAGGTGTCTATCTCAAATCTGTTCATGTTTTTCACACCTATTTAAAATGATTAAAAAAATTGTTAAAAATTCACGAACATTTCATACTTTCATCTTTCTAGAACAAACTTCACTTTAGAAAATAATATAGTATATAATTTAATAATCGAAGTAATAAAAGAAACTTGTACAAATAAGAATCGGTCGGACACGAAATATCCAGAATAGTAGAGAAAGGGTTAAAAAATTTTGGGAAGGGTACGATCCTTTAACTATACGTTCTCCTCTCCCCCTCTTCCGCCCCGCCCGCTCCACTGGATACGCCCGTGCTCCTGATTACGTTACATTTCTCTCGTTACGTTACTTCTAATTGCTTTATTATGGGTATTGATTTAATTTGCAGCGTAAGAGTATCGCACGTGCTCGCGAGGGGTTTATTTTTATAAATTCCCGAGATTCGATCGATGCAAAGGAAGATAATCCTGAATTATTACGTGCATGTTCTCGCGCGCAGTCATCCAGTCACAATTTTTCGCATTCCTTTTATTAGTCGCGCAAAACGGATATAGCCGCGGAGCAGTGAGACGAGAATCTGGCCCCTCGTCGATATCGCCCTTGGTGTTTTATAGCCCCGCCTTTAAAATCGGAAATACTACGACGGAGGAGGCTATTGAAACATTCGGACAGAGTCGGTAGTCGAAGTAGGTCGGGCCAGATGGCCGCCGGTGAACGGCGACGTCTTGATGGATCTATCTCGCGCCGGATGATCCGTAACTCAATAATTCGGCCCCGATAATTAACGTCGGATTTTAACAAGTAATAAACCGTCACGTGCGCGCGTCCACGGGCGGGCTTCGCGGAGGGGGATGGAGGGGGAGGGCGGACGTGGGCGGGCTTTAATAGATTCGACCCCGCGATCGCGCGTATAAATTCCTCGTGTGCGACGCGGCGGGTTAAAGGCTTTTATTGATCGACACCGTGAGCGCGCGGCGCGCATTCGGCAATCCCTAGTTTGACGAATAGAATTTAATCAATTAACTCTTTATCGATGCGCACCGAGCCGGATGGATGGAGCCGCGCGTCGCGCGCGCCGCGCCGCGCCGCGCCGCGCCACTCCACGCCGATGCACGATGCGGACTGCATCATCGTCACACGTGCATCGGTCGTCCAAGTGCATTAATGCGCGGCCGAGTGGTGTCTCGACGTTAAACCGGCAAGAAGGCCGGTAATAGGATCATCGGCTTTCGGGCTTTAGTCAACCCGCTCGCGACTGCTTTGCAGAGCGGCTTCTCAAAATTGCGCTCTGCACAAATTATCGGAATACTACTGCGCATTTGCGTAACGCGACTCCCCATCCAATTAAACTGTATAATTATCTCCAGTTATAGCGGAAATAATTGATTTTGGGAAACGCGCGGGGATTATGATCCGCCGATAAATAATGTAGCGATCGTGCAAAACCGAATTCGTTACTAATTAAAAAGGGCTACGTTTTGGTTTCTCCACTCGCTGGGGGATAAGGAGGGAGGAAGGGAAAACGCAATCGATTACTCGATACACACACGCTGAATTGTGGTGTTAAATAATTGCATTAATTCGATTAGCGCATGACGATGCGGCAACAAACCAATGGGAGATTAACGAGGATAAATGACCGAGGGGAAATTGGAGCGGGGGGAGAGGGGCAATTCGGAAATCACGGCGGGTTGGAATCTGTCTCAAATGCGTCCAGTGTCTGCGACGTGGTCCCGGAGTTAACAGAGAGAGAGAGAGTTGGGGGACAGTCATAGAGCGGCGCTGATTAAATCTAACTGTGATTAAACTACGAATTGTCGGACTAAATCGACTAATCGCGGCTCCGTTAGTTCTGCCGGATTTAATGGCACGGACTTAAATGGAACGAGCGGTGGCGAGCGACGTTAAAGCGACGATCGATTTCTTGTTTCAGGTCGATCTGCACAACGGCGGGCCCAGCAAGACGCAGAACATCTCCGGGATATTTATAAAGAACGTCCTGCCGAACAGTCCGGCCGGCAGGACCGGCGGTCTCAAGGTAACACGGTTTCCTCGAAACGATCTCCTCTTTCTACCGTCGACCGCGGAAATTGTGTTTCTTCACCCTCCCTATTCCACCGAGTAGCTCTGCGCGCGTTCTCCGGCTTGCGCAAAAAAAATATATATATATATATTGTATAAAAACTTAATAAAGCCGGGAGATGAGAAACGCGCGCGTTTTCGCTCTAATAAAGATTTTATTGGTAAAAGTTTACAAACGTGTGTACGCGTTTCGGTAAATAACGGAGCGCGTCGAGCGTGCTTCGTTACACGATTTTCGCAAAACGTTTCGCAAAAAGTAATTTAATAATATAATAAAAATTAAAATAAATTATGCATTTTGCTTTTATAATTTTGCGAGCTTGACGTTATTACCGCGTTCACCGTGCTCTTCCCCTTCGCGCCGTTCGGCTCGCGAGTGCGCTTCGACTTAAGCGGCATTACGCGGATGCGTGAAAACTTAATAGTCGACAATTGCCGCGATTTATCTTCGCGGCCGCGCTTGGACTTAATTCGCCCTTTCGCGCGTGCTTTCAGATCGGAGATAGAATAATTGAGGTGGACGGCGTCGACCTGCGGCACAGTACGCACGAGCGTGCAGTGGAGGTTATACAAGCCGCCGGCAATCCTGTCAGCCTTCTCGTCCAGTCCCTGGTGAATTTGGTGAGAAAACCTAGTCACGTTCGCCCGAATATCGATGTTTCCGCTTCGGCCCGTGCTCGCGTCCGTCCTGCGCCAGCTTCTTTAACGCCGTTACGAAAGTTTCCTTCAAACTGCCGCTCCTTTTATCGCCCGAACTTTTATTTATCTCCCACCGATAGTCTGTACTCCAACACTTTTTCCATTACCTCCTTTGACCGTGAATTATGCGAGATACATTAAAACGACGAGATGTGAATCTATATCGAATACCGTCGGGGAGGGTATTAATTCTTTTTTCTTTCCGCGCGCAAATATAAATGTTCCTTTCAAAACGCGCCCGTAAGCATTATATTCCTATTGGAAGTAAGCTTTATCCTAGCCCATGAAAAAGTATCCACATTTCTGAGGGAAATAAATTCACGACGCACAGCTAAACCCTTTACAGCCGTTGAAATTTACGACATTGCCTTACTCCAGTAACTTGCGTAACGTTTACGTTACACGTCGTTTTATAGTCTGCAACTTTTCACGATGTACCTTTCTTCTTTTTTTTTCTTTCTTTTTTTACGCTGAGTAATCTTTGCAGAGAGGAATGTAATTTTAAATATAACGCGTCAAGAGAAGTAGAATTAATATTTTCAATCAAAGCTTTCACTGGGACATTAATAGGCGACAAAGATGACACTTCTGCTCGTCGGATTAACTCGATTGCAACGGGCAACCGAATTAATTTCTGTGCGTGTTACAGTTTGAAGACGTTGTGCCGTTTTCTTAATTAAATGTTCTTTAATTTTAATTATTTCAATTACACAAACGTATGTAAACTTTCATGATCTAATTTCCGCCCCTTAACACAGACGGAAGATTTGTGTTATTCGCAATGTAAATGTTCCGTTATTTGAATATGTAAATTTGACATGTATCGCATGTCCCCAACGGTCCATTCAAATGTCTGTGTTAATTTAACACAAGACAAATGTGTTAGCAAATAACACGAATGCAAAAAATATAACGCACTTCGACACCACACTTTGGAAGCAGATTGTGCAAACGCATTTCTTTGGATATGTTGACACGTTATTTATTTATCTTGGAATTTGTTTCAAAATTTTATTTTTACGTTATTTGCCATTTGCCGATAAATTGCGTTATGTTAACACTAAGAGATATTGAGTACCAATTTAACACAAAATCTCCAAACAGCATTCACATTGTTTTAAGGATATATCAGACATGCAATCCCAAAGCAAACTAAATAAATCGAAATGTGCTTAATATTAACACTTCAAATAAGCTATACATATGTGAAAATTATGAGAATAAGATTATATATATTTATTTAATAACATATTTTTATAGTTTATTGACTCTATTTTTTATTAAAAATTAAATTATTTCTCACGACATTAAGAATAATCTCAATTTTCTTGTAAGTACTTTAAGTATTCAAAAAGATTTATAAAAAGTTTATTGTAATCGTTTGTTTAGTTACTTTGTAAATAAATAAATAAATTTTGTTTATTTTACAGAACTAATCTCTGCATCGCAAGGAAACTTTTCATAAATCATCTTGAATATTTAAAATACTTAAATTTAAAAAATTAAGATTTTTTTATTATTTTTTATTTCATTATTAATTATATTTTTATAGAGCACATGTCTACTTCTTATTAAAATAATTTTTTATCCAAACAGAAAATCGCCAAATTTTTTTCAAATGCAATATAAAAACAATCTATAATTTTTTCATAATATTTTGACAAATATTCTATACATCCTAAAATTAATTGAATTTGAGCACGTTAAAAATTTAACGCAAAAATTTCAACAAAAATTGATTTGAACACAAATACGAAGCGCACTATATCTCTGACGGCTCGCGATTAATACTTGCAACATTTCACAGTGTAATTTAAAGATTATTCTGTTCGCATTTAGCGACAATTTACGCGCACACGGGAAGTAAGATTTTGCCTCGACCGTTCGATGGCAAGGACGCCATTATAAATCCGTCGCACCGCCGGAGCTGACTCGATTTGCAAGGCAGTCGAAAGTTTCGCCTCGCAATTAACCCGCGTCCCGACGATCGATTCCGTTAACCGGACGTTACCGCCGTCATCATAGTCCCACGCAGGGCGAAATTGAACTCCGTAATGTCGTTGAATGGCAGCGCGGCCCTAAGCGCTCTACGCCGTTTAACGTCGCTCGTCTGCTGCCGAAGCATCGCCGATAGACACATTACGCGAAATTGGATGCGCAGGAAGCTAGATGCCGTGAAGCTGCGCGCCGGATATTTGCGAAATGCAGCGAGGCGCAAGTAGACACGCGGGGAAAATCTCGCGGAGCGCGACGCAAACAATATCGCCGTGTCGCCCGGCGACTTTTATTATCCCGCCGCACCATCCGCGAATTTTATCCGGCGATCGCAAATTTTTACGATCTCGAGCGCGAGACGCGCCGAGGTTCCAGTTCTCCTGCATTTTTTTTTTTTTTCACATTGTATCCTGAGGTCGAATGTGTGCGTTCGAGGTGACACTACACGCCAATGTAAATTTAACATTGACGTCTCCGATTGTTACGCGGACGCCCTCCTCCCCACGCCCGTGCACGTTAACATCTGCGTGAATGGCAGACTTCGTCCTCGCACACGGAAAAAAAAGAAACAAATATAACTTGGAAATATCGGCTAGAGCCGTTTGCAACCGGATACGGTCAAATAGCTAGCTTGAGTTTTCCAATGCTAACAGTCGATTGTTGAAAATGCATTTGCTGCGAGATTTTTCATTAGCTAAAATTAAAAGCGTGCTTTATCTTTTTTGAGTCCAGTGGCAGAGAGTGTATAAAAAAATCGTATCTGCAGTAAATATTAAATTGTTTGATTCACTAAAGAGCTTTTTTTTAAGACTTTAACTGAAAAATATTGTGATATAACAACGGTGATATAAAAAATATAAAAAATCATTTGTTTAATAATCTGCAAAAAACTGTTTTTATATATAATTATAGAATCAAATACATCCATATAAATATATTAAAATATATATACTCATATATAATTATATATAATGATTGCTATAATGTCATTTAGTCATAGTATTATATATATTATACATAATTAGGTACGATTACAAATTATGTATATTTTAATATATATGGACATATTTGATATATAACTATACATGTATAACTGTATATAATTATATATAAAACATTTTTTACCAGGAAGAGTTCTCGGACCGTGAAAGGTTCGACATGATGCATAGTATTACTATTTCTCCATATCTATATTGGATTCTAGCAGCGAATATTTTTTTGCTGTAGCTGCTTCATTTTAATAACTAATAAATGGATCTCTTCGGCCGCAACAGTACCTATCTCTATTTCAAAAATCGCATCTTAGCTGCCGCGGCTATATTTTAGCTTCGTTAGCTAATCCTTTCTTTCTGCGTGCAGCGGCGGACGATAAATTCAAGAGCGCGTCGCGATGAGCGGCAGTATCTCGGACGAGCTCGTAATGTCAACGATAAAAATTTACAACAAACCGGTCGCGGTGGCTCTGACACGACCTTCGCGTCGAGCGCGATCCAGGCTACATACAGAATGATTAAAAATTAACAGTGAGCATCGACGTGCACGTTGCTCAATAGCGCACCGACGAATCCTAATATAACTTCCTTCGCGCGATCATCGTGATCATCGTCGATCGACAAGCGTGTCGTGTTATTTTTGGCTTCCAAAGAGCACGAACTATTTTTCGATGCGTCGAAACTGCCTCGAGTCGAGCGAGTTTCGCCGGGAAAGACGAGCTTACTTCGCTACCTGGTTTGTACATTGTCGAGTGCGCCGCTTTAGGTGTCAAGTCCCGCGATAACACCTGTTCGCTGCAGCCGTTCGCGGCGACGCGACGGTCGGCGAAACGCACGTCCCGCGATTGGCAGCCTCTGAAACTCGACTTTTCCCCGAAATTCCAATCGGCCGTGCGCGCGCTCGATTCTCTCGAAACCGCCGATGCGGGGAGAATGGGGCGATGTAGAGATACATACGCGATCGCGAATGAATTGGAGGACGGAGAGAGAAAGCGAGAGAGAGGAGGGAAGGAACGTGTAGGCGCGAAAGAATAGGGCGGAGAGCGGACAAGGGAACGAGCGAGAGACACATGGAAAGGAAGAGAGAGAGAGAGAGAAGGCATGAGAACCATTATTGGCGAACAGCTCTTGTACGCGTATGATGCACCCGGGTCGATCTTTCCAATAAATCTCTATGATGAGGGGTAGCGAGGGGAACGAGTGTGTGTGTGTGAGAGAGAGAGAGAGAGAGGCGTCGATAGAAATATGTAAAGTCAGGACAAACACGGGGAGCGAGGGATGGGGAGCCGGTATTGTAAAGAGATGTTTAGATAAATTCCATGATGCTGTTCATGATCCATCGACAGTATCAAAGGACGCAAGTTCCTCATTAATTAATTCGATTCAATTAATTCAGCTGTGTATAATTTTGTACACAACGATGGCACTTTATTCATTCGTAAATCCCTATACATTCGCGCAGAGAAAGAATTAATCTACAAAGCTAAAATGTGACGTTAAAATAGAGGCGACTGATATCATTGCAGCTGATGTCAAAGCTCATTTTAATAAGTGTTCGAATATAGGTGATACAGACAAAAATACTTGCTGCCAGAACCAAATAAACCAAATAACGTTTAAATGGATTTAACGTACTATTTTCTTTTCGCAAGAGAAGCTAATAATATTTGCATCGAGAAATCTAGCTGGGATGCGCTTTGATGCTAGTGCATTGAATCTTTCGCAAGGAAAATATCGAGTTCTTGAATTACAATTTTTAAATATAATACAAATGAACGAAATTTTATTGTCGAAATACATTTTATTTACTTTTACATCTTGAAGATTTCGAGAAATTCTTTCATAAAATAAAATCCTCTTGTTTCAAGAGGAGAGTAAAAAAATCTCATAATACTGCGCCTTTTGTGCGATTCTTTACTTGCGAGAAAAATGGGAATACCAGAGCATGTCCATCTGTCGACGATATTGTGTACCATTGTGAATCGAATGCTCGCTAAAGGATGCTTGTTAATTTCTAACTTATTAGTTTATTAATTTATATCTTGCAGCACGTACATTTTATCTTTAATAACCAACTTTTAGACAGAAGAGTTTATCAATCACTGATATTTTTTTCTGTCCGTTTTTCTCTTGATTTTTAAAGTAGAATTTCTGGAAATACTGTTTGTTAAATTAATTGCATATCAAAAGAAAAAAATTACCTATAAATCAACCATAATTATCTCATATACAATAAATGAATACAAAGTCTTCTTTAAAAAATTGCATTTTTAATTAACTTTAAATTTCAGCAAAATATTATATTTTTATTTTAATATTTCATAATAATCATCTAAAGTAGAATTCTTCAAACTTATAAATCACGATTTATTTTTTTTTAACGGCAGACATCTGCGATTTCTCTAGCTTATTTCTAGCTTATTTCGAGATTACAAAAAAGCGGAGGAGAGTAAATTGATTATTTATTTATATTACTGTATCTCCTATTTTTGTTACTTTTAATAAATATAATTTTATAATAAACAAATAGACCAGCTCGTTTATGTTAATAACAAATTGAAATAGATATTAGGCCGAATTAACGAGCAAATTTAACTTTAATAGATTTGAATTTCATGAAGGAAAAAATTTAGATCCATTAAAGTTAAATTTGCTCGTTAATTCAGCCTAATATTTATTATAATTTTATAAGTTTATTTCTCAAAATATGAGAAACAAAAATTATAAAAAAAAATGCAATTATTTTCTATTTTTATTGATAATATTTTTGACGTATCTAAACAAATGATTTCCAAGGAATTTAGTAATTTATTTAGGAATTAGTTTCAATTCCTACGATAGCTGAAAATTGTTTTGCAAATCAAAAATTATATTGCAATCCATACTTTGAGAATTCTTGATCTAAAGAGTACAATATGACTGTTCTGATAATACTAATATAGTAAAAAAAAACTCTTAAATCTTGGTTTGAAGATGTTTTTTTATCTGATATTTTTTCCTCTCAACTCAAATTATTATTGAATAAAAATGAATATATTTTTTTACGATAAAAATTTTTCGTGTAAGCAAATTATATCTATTTAAAATTATAAAATTTTTTTGAAGAAAATTTTTTTTATCTTTCTTATGTATGAGACAATGATTGTTGATTTAATACTAATTTTTTTTCTGTGTAAGACAATTATAATCGTTGATTTTCGCCAGTCTTTCAAATTTGCACTAATCTTTCCCATTATGATCACGTGACTGCTCGAAATTTAATGATGAGTAAGAGTAATTGCAGCGATCTTTCTCAATCGAACGTATGTTTCTTGCCGAGAAGTAGAAGCAAAAGTAGGCGTACCCTCTTAGAAAGGATTTTTATTTAATGACAAGACTAAAAATATTCTCGTCGTACTTAATCTTATTGCAACCTTATGCGGTATAAAAATAAAGCAATACTGGTATTAAAAGACGAGATCTATAATTTCTATTCTCCTTCATTGAATTAAACAAGGTTGATTTATTATCTTGAGACGAGAGCGGCGCATGCAAATTTCAACTCACATATTCCTACATTTAGAATAAAAATTTGCTCGATGTTATAACACGTGATTAATCGCTACGCAGTTTGAGACATCATATAAGGGACTTTGCAGACAAACGCTTTCTCGCAAGAAAGATTTACACACGACGCATTCCCAGCAAATGAAAATAAATTCAAATGAATTGAAAATTGCAATTTATTTAAATTTATTTATTAGTTCGCACTTAAAAGTTCCAGAGTATTTCTGAATTCAAATAGACTCAAATGGATTGAAATATAAAATGCGCTATTTATTATCATTTGAAATTCACGGAAAGATTCATGGTCCCATTATATTATTTTCAGATTCAAGTTAATTGAAATACGAAATGAGCTATTCATCATATCGAATTCGAATGTATTCATATCCATATTATATTATTTTTGAATTACAATGGATTCGAAAAATCTGAAACGCGAACTCGAAAGTATAAATTCGAAATGAATTCATTTCTATCCGCTTCAATTCATTTTCGCTTGCTGGGATTACAATTAACGCATTGACGGAAAACTCAGCAGCTTTTGCCTAAAGCGAGTCCTTATGAGCCTTTACGCTTATAAAACGAGATATTTTTGGTATCTACGAAACGAGCTTTCGTAATATTTTATTAGAAAAAAAATAGTTCTTGAAATTTTCTCCTGTTCAATCTATTGTTAAGTCAAGAACATTATGAGATTTGCCACAAATTTCCATTGTTTAATCTAAATCTCTCTCTGAAAAAATTAATCATTAATTCCCTACTCCTGGATATTTCCACCAATTTTCATTCATACAAGTTTCTCCAATGTTCGATGGATTATTAAATTATATACATTTTGTTATTTTCTAAAGTAGTTTCAACATTTGTTCTCGAAAGCTGAAAGTATGAATTTTCAGATTTATTCGAACCACTTTAAATAGATGAAAAAAAAAACGAACAGATTCGAGATACATAGACACCGTTTTGAGCATGATATCGTAAAAATTAATAGACAGCACTAAAATAATTTTATTTCAGATTTAAAAACTTTATTATTCAAGAGTAAAATATTCTCTTGTCTGCCAGTAATAATTTTGATTGTCCCCACGCACCAATCCCATTTTATGATACATAAAAGAGTAATAGCATCGAATCCAGAAATCTTTTCTGTGGGTGTAAGCGAGAAAAGAGTTGCGCTTGTCGGATCAGTAGCGAGGATCAGGCGGGGGGTTGACGCGGCTCGTCGGAAAGAGTGGTTCACCTCGTTGCGACCGAGCGCGCCCATCATCGACACCATGGACCATCGACGAGCCTACCTCCCTCTCCCCCCCTTCCCCTCGGCCCGTATGAACGGCGCCATCCCCCGTTCGCCGACCTCTCTCGCCCTCGTTCGCAAGTACTTCAGTTTCGTGCACGAAACCGCCTGGTCGGCGGCAGTTTACCTGATGTCACTCGGCTCAGTCGTCACGAGGCGTCGCGATGCAGCGATTCTTTGGACGCAAATGCGTCACCTTCGTCGTACGTTATCAATGGCAATCGAGACTTATACACGCGGATCGAGATACTCCCCCACGTCCGATTCGACGAACACGCGTGCCGCGTCCCTTGACTCTCGTCAGCGCGATGCACCGCGAGAAACCGTGTGCATGTACGCAATCGTAAATCGCGTCGTAAAGCCGGGTTTATCTTGACTCGCGGTATAGATACGGGCGGATACAGTGTTGGAAGGCTCTGTGTCTCGGAAGAGCCTCGGAATCGAATGCTCCGAGTTAATGTCACGAGAAGCCTGCGGAGAAGCGAGCAAACGTGTGTCGTGTCCTGCCTCTTTGATCGATCGGAAGTGAAGAGAAATAGAAATTTAATAGACATTTTTCACGTTGACGAGAGTCAACGGCTGACCGGTTGTTTTGTTTGACCCGGCAGAACTGGTCCACGTGTGCTGCTACGTTTGACTTTAATTACACGGTTCAGTAAAAAAAAATGACTTGTTGAACACCTGAATGAGACTGGTTATTTCCTGTAGTTTCCCGTGCGCCGCATACGAATCAAAATTGTTCCATCGCGGTTACAATTGTGAGAAATTTGTAATTAAAGTTGCGAAAAAGTAGTTGCGCTATTTTTAGCCGTGCTTCGTCATGCTATAACGATGTGACGACGCGCTGCGGAAGTTTTATTGCAATTAAATTTAAATATGTCGTTGGAACTTTCGGCCCACCAAAGAAATGCATTGCGTCGCTCGCGGTTAATAAGACATTCATAATTAAATGTAGGTATACGCGTGGAGTTACGCGAAAAATTCCAATTAATAAACTTTCTGCAGAAATTCGAAAACAATTTAACTTTGATGGGCCATACCACAATTTCGCATTCGTCAATTCTAGCATTGGAACCGTATTCAATATATCACGAAAGATTTCTATACATAAATTTTTGCAAAAATTCGGATTTTTTTTTCTTTACTTTTGAAATCCACCGTATTGAATTCATTTTGAATTTGTTAATTTTGACATCGAATTCAGTGACCTAAGAAAAATCTTTAAGTGCAAGCAAGCTTAAATATAGTTGAAAGCTATTTAATAAATCTAATTCACAGATTTTTTGCAATAGATTCCATATTTAATAATAAAATGTCTTATTAATTACAACGGTATAAAAAAATCTTTTTGAGAGTTAAAATTCCTGATAATATACTCAATTCTGAGTGCAATAAAACTGCTCCAGCACATATCGTAATATAGCAAAACAATCCTTTCTGCAAAATTGTCACGTGTTGGAGCAACTTGGAAACCGGATTCGCATTCAGCGCCCGGAAAACTGCAGGAAATAACTAGTTCTGGTGTTTTTTTTTTGTTAGCTTTTTTTGTTAGATTCTCGTGTGTTTATAAGAGCGTGCTTCGATGATACACGTTTATCTCGAGCAACAAAAAGAACGCTATCAGTAAATATGAGTTGTACAAATTGTTTGCATTGTTCTAGAAAAAAAACCACGAGCGAGAATATTCCGCTTTCAAATAAGTGACGTAATACTTTTGCGTATCCCTAATAAAAATTGGTTGCATCGCGTTTAATTTGACTCATATTGAATTTGCATCGAAAACAGAAGCGAGTTTATTCGTATATACAGCCAGTACGGCGGAGCATGCCGCCGTCCACGTATTTCAGTTAATTATTTCGAAAAAAAAAATACACGTGTCAAAAGCAAAAACAAGGAAAAGGGAAACAGAGTTACACGTGGGGCGTATAAATAATTTTTATAGCCAACGTTTTCGCGCAGATGTTCGTGTCGTTTATTCCATGGATCGTCATCGCCTTCTAACAACGTTGTTTCGCGTTTATTTATCGACGACGGGCTCACGAAACAAGATTGTAAGATTTTCGAAATAATTGACTTCCTCCTTCGATCGCGAGAAGGAAGAGAAGGCGACGTCGCGAGGATCAGTGCACGCATCGCGCAGTGCCGTTTTACGCGTTACGGAATTAAACTCTCTCAATTGCAGTTACTTTGGCAACAATTCAAGACGTTCGGCAAATATTTCCGTTGTACTAATTCATTCCTATCGGTTTATCTACACAGTCTGCGCAGTTTATCTCGTTGCTAAAATAAGTATAGATCTCTTTCAAACACAACTTCGCGGGACTATCTGCACCATATATTTTCCTCTTGCTGTCTACTCCAATTTCCTCTCTCTTTTTAAAGTCATCTACCTTTTTTATCGTGTGTATGTGTGTGTGTATGTACGCTTTATATGTATTTTACATTGAAGATCTTGAAAACGTTGCGATATATCAAAATTTATTAAAGAATTAAAATTTTTATCGCACACTGAAAAAAGGTTTAAAAAAACATTCTTTGTTCTAAATATTGAAAAATTACCAAAAGCAACAATATAACCGTTTGGTAATACTTACTAAACATTTAGAGAAATAAAACTATTCGTTATAATAATCAAATATTTAATTGGCATTATTTCATTCAACTTTTGATAGCTATTATCAAACACTTTTTTTCAATGTGTCAATTTTGTAATATAATTTTCATATATTAAATATCAATGTCATGAAATATAAGGGAGAGTTGCCAAATGCGTATCACTTAAGCTATTTTTTATTATATTTCTCATTTAATGCTGTTTTGAATGCAAATCAAAGTTCGAAATTGTAGCTCAATATTTCAGTCATCTATTATTACATCTTTTTAGTACTTAATAACAAATTAATTTGTTATAAACTTTTATGTGACAAGCTACGAAAGGTGTGATTTAGAAAAGATTGTCTAAAACGTACCTAACCTCTTAAATCGTATCATCTTCAAATATATTGAATTTTTATATTAAAAATATAAGAAACTATTAACTAACATTTATTTTATGAATAATTTATCAAAAGATAATCAAATATTTAAAAATTAATAAGTAACAATAATGAGAAGGTAAGTAATAAAACTGACTTGAATTTATTTTTGTAGTTAACGTACAATATTTTTTATTCTTAGCAATTACTAATTTTACTGTTATCACTTATCAATCTTATATTAGTATCATTTCTTTATAGCAAAATGTTTGATCATACGAATTAGGGAACTTGATAGAGGGTATAAAAATCTCTATTTAATTTGTACAATAATTGTAAATGCTAAATGTAAAATATTTCTTTTCTGATTTCTTTTATGAAAATATAACAATTCAAAATTGCATAATCACGTTGCATAATTATTATCAGCTACGTAAATTGATAAAAAATTTACACAAGATGTTTCTAAAATGCTGACGCACAAAACAAAATAAAAATTGTTGTCTATATTACTTATTTCTTATTTACTTTTGTCACTAAATGTAGCTCATATAAAATAAAAATGTAAAATATTGAAGAGGTACGCTTTACCGATACGCATTCGACAACTTTCTCCCATTGTCTATTTGCTACAACAATGACACAACTCAAACATTAAAATTTTTAAGTCATTCACAAAGAAAAGAGAATTTTGTTGAAAATTTAATGCGAAAAGTGAAGAGCTAATGGTACTTTTATCTTCTCTAATCTCAGTAGACCGAATCGTAGCATCAAAATTTAAATGTGACGTTACGAAATTTTAGAACGTCCGAAAACTGGAAAATTTGGTTTTTCGAGTCACGTCGTTGATACTCCGATGTTAATTAATTGCCGCATGTTATTCGTAGAAAGTGTAATTTTTCTTATGTCGTGTCATAATTTTATGTTAAAATATTAATACCGCGGAATATATTCCGGCGCAATAAGCGACGTTCGCTCCGAGAACTCTACCGGGGATAATGTTACGTCGGAGTGAATTTAAGCCGGCTTGCGTGCAACTCCAAGATTTCCGGGCGGAAGAGAGAATCTCTCGGAATTGTTGCAGAGCCCAGAGCACGGCGGCGCCGTCCAGGAGGAAAGGGATACCAAAGCCCGAAGGCAGACCGTCAAGAGTCATACGTCGTCGTCGTCGTCGTCTTCCGGCGTCAGTCCTGGAGCGCCGACGGACTCCTTTCGCCATAAACCACCGCCAGTTTCGCCCGCGAGATCCGTCACGCCGGAAGTGATACAGGTCGGTTTTCTCGTGTACATTATAAATCTTCTTGATTTGAACATTTCATTCTCGAGTGCTCTCGCGCATGATAACGGGGATCATCCGAGTAACAGTGATTAACAGTGATAATATTGTTTAACAAATTTAAACTTCTTTTTAGATCACGAATTAGACAAGATGTTTCTTATAGATTTTTTTGGTCACTGAAAACGAATCCGCAAACGCAACTGCTACTTATAATATTTCAGAAAATTGAAATTAAATTGCCAAAAATGGAACTTTTTGGTATTTTCGAAGCAAAACAGCTCAAAAATGTGATTCAATAGAACAATTTCATTTACGGATTCGTTTCCGGCAATCTAAAATCCATAAAATTCACGTGTTGCGTTGATTTTAACTGCTTTGTGCAAATTAGATTTATAATTATACAATTATTTAAAAGAAAAGATGAAAAGTCTGTTTACACAAGTTAAACAATTTTTAACGATTGCCGTTTATAAACTATGGTAAAAATTTTGTCCAACATAATTTGTTTGAACAATGATTGTTTAAAAAATATATGAAAAGTTTGATTTTAATAAAGTCTAATAGCATCATTAAATTTTACGAAAAAAAAAAAAATATATATATATAAATACTGCATTATCTTTCCGCCATCCTATTTGTGAAACAATGGTTGTTTACATTTGACGTATTACATATTATATTTAACAAGTTTGTGCATAGATTCATAATCGACGAATCGTACAGGTGATTATAAGTATAAGCGAACCATTATCATTATTCTTTCTTTTAATTCATAA
This sequence comes from Solenopsis invicta, assembly GCF_016802725.1. Taxonomy (NCBI): domain Eukaryota; kingdom Metazoa; phylum Arthropoda; class Insecta; order Hymenoptera; family Formicidae; genus Solenopsis; species Solenopsis invicta. The sequence goes on from NC_052667.1 coordinate 6,503,367, forward strand.
TTATAAATTATAAATGGGTAAAGCAATACGCGAGTTTTATAGATTTTAGATCGTTAAAAACAAATCCGTAAATGAATTTGTTATCTCATCACATTTTTGTGACATTTTGATTAGTACAAAAGTACTAAAAAATGCTATTTTAAGTTCAATTTTCTCTGAAATGTGATTTAATAGAGCTTAATTTAGCGGATTCGTTTCCAGTGGCAACAAATCTATAAGAATTATTGTCTGGATTGTGATCTAAAATTCGTGTCACATAACGTTAACGTCGTGTGTGCACGTGCGTGTTATAGACGCATAAATTATTCTTAATGGCTTCATAAAAACTTTATTCAACGTTATTTCTGGAGTCGACAAAGATTTTTAAAAAACCTGACAATAAATACAATTCAAAGCTTCAATGCGGTATTTCTGATAAACGATTATAGTGTTATGAAATGCATCAGCATTTAATACGATCGACCGCAGCAATTTAAACGTTCGCTCATCACGATCAATTAAAAAAATTGCGGCGCGCGATTCGTGTTTTCCCCCCAGCTTTTTGCGTAAAGAACAAACACAATTGCTGCATTAATTGGCAAAATGCCGCGGCAGGAATTCCGCGCGTCGAGAGACTCCGAGGTTCCGCGCTAATTAATTTCTTTAATTGAATCGCCGACTGCAGTTTTTACGCGACGGTAAAGTGTATTTCTGTCCTAATTAAATGAATGCAGGCCGCGCGGCGCAGTCATGAGGATAATCGTGCTCACTGCGGCACGGCGGCGCGGGCAGCTTTAAGCCCGGCCTAATAATTAATTCGCATTTTTATTTGCCGGCAGTTGTTTCACGCAGATAATTTATGACTTTCGTCATTTGCGCGCCTGAGGACCCTTTTCATAATACATGATTATACGGTGACCATATTTTCTTAGAGAAAATAAAGGGCAAACCTGAAAATTGTACGGCTTTATCCCTACACGTTTCTAAACTAGTTTATTATGTACCGTCTGCGCGATATGAAATTTTCTTTAATATCAAAATGAGATACTTAGTTCCTTGATAATTTGAAACTGACTTGAAACAACGTTGGAATAAACTCTTGATTTTAATCCAAGATAGAATCGAAATAATAAAAAATAACAATATCTAATCTGAATAATTTTAAGAAAAAAATAAAAAAAACAGTTAACAAAAAATAAAAACAAATTATGTTACACGCAGCTATTTGTTGTTTCCGTAAAAATTCGCACATTAATGCAGCGTTAAACATTAGAACGCTAATTAAGAAAGAATTTCCTGTAATATTGTTACATTAATGGACAAAATTTTAAATTAAAAAGCAAATAAATAAGGCTAAAGGACAGGTGCACCTGACATGAACATCTGTCCTTTATATTAAAAAACCTATGGCCAATATATATATGATAATAAAGAAAGTTGGATTGACTATTATATTTAATGATTTAAAAAAAATGTAATTTTAAAATCCAATTCATTTTTTAACATTACAAAAAAGTAACGAAAAAAAAGACAAATAGCAGCTTTCTAAATAACAATAACAGTAATGTGTTATTTTTATGAAGTAATATTTCCAGCCCTGGTTTTCAGTTTACAAGCACATCATTCTCCTCTACACTATAAATCTCACTTTTATCGTTGTAGTCAGTGACGACGCGTAAACAATATTTTATCGTCATGACGCAGGAAGGGATTTTAATTCCCGGCTTCTGAAAATGTCAATTTGTTTGTTGCGTAGCCAGGATTTGAGGACGGCGTTCCGCGCGGGGACTCCCGCAGGCAAAGTTCGAAAAGTTCGGATGGCTCGGCTTCCGCTCCGCGAAGGTATATAATCATAGAGAAATTACGAACTTCATTTTCATTCTCTCTCTCTCAATTTCACTTAACATCTTTGGCAAATTATCATAACTGAGGCGTAAAGGTGCCTAACTTTCAAAATCGGTTTCCTGTTTTAGAACGTTAATAGTTACATAAAGTTATTAATGAATTTCGGCAGTTAGATCGCTTTTGTGGTAAGCGCGACTCAATTCTCCGTGCATGTTTATTTAACACGAAAGGAATGTCAAGATTGTTAGCGAAATAGAAAAAAAATATTCCCTGATTTTTCTTGGCTTTCACTTTTTGAAAAATTCCTTGAAGTCAAAAATAAACATTTGATAAAAATTAAAACAAAAAATACTACAAATTTTTTTATTACAAACATTTTTTATATGTATGAAAAAGAATAATATAAAATAAAATTTTTTTTTAAAGCAGTTATAAAACAAAAACTTCAGTGTACTTTTAAGAGGAACATTTATCTTTTCGTCTATTTTTGAAATATTTTGGATTTTATCGGTCATAATTTGCAATTTTTTTTACTTTTTTAATGTCATGTTCTATTTTTATCGTTTTAAATCAAAACTTTTTTTATCTTGACACTACATAATTTTCAACAGTATTTGTGAAATAAAAATAAAATGCAATAAATCCGTCCGCGTTCAAAAAATGCATAATTCCTGAAATATTTTGTATAATTTTTTTATAATCTTGCTGTGAGTGATTTATGAAACATCGTTAACATACATGTCGAAACTTTGCAAAAAATATTATAGTTTTCCTTTTCAACTACGTCTGTTGGTTTGTAATGGCTTTCTGCAAACCGTTCACTGAAAAATGTAAAAATCCTAAAAAAATATTTACAATGTTTCCTCAATTAACTTAGAAAATTTTATTTAATAATTAAAGAAAGAAAAATTTGAAAATTAAGGACTGGCTTACGGTAATTCAATTTTATCTTAGGTTGACAAATCTTTTGATTCCCTGACTTTTTCCAAACCGTTTTTAAATTCCCTAGCTTCTCCCTGATTTCCGCTAACAATCCTGAATACGGAACATCGTTAAAAGTTTATGCATAAGAATGCCCGTGAAAAATGTGCATTTTCTTCTCAATGCTTATCTCGTACATAATAACGTACAAACGTTTTGCGCGATACGAGAAGTCGACGTCGAAAGTGCCCCGATATTTCCTGAATTAAATCGCGCACGTTATTGCCGCTCAGATCCTCCATGAAGAAGTCAATTCGGAAGGTAGCCCCGTCGCCACCCGTGAGCCAGGGTATCCTTCCCGAGGTCAGCGAGGAACGGGAGGATCTCGCGTCCTCCGCCGTCGCTGAACCCGCGTCAAAGCCTAAGTACTCCTCGGATGAGAGCTCAGAAGATGAGGAGGACACGCGCTTGCTGGAGGGAAATGTCTACACGAAGGACGGCATCGAGGTAACCGAGCGAAAAAGTTGTTTTTTTTTATTCTCTCTTTCCCTCTCTGTCGCTATACGATATAACTTGCTGTAAAAATCGCTTGCCTAGATCTCGCGGAAGAGCGCCGGAAACGTGAAGCGCACGAAGGCGGAGATCGAAGCGGATCCGGAGGAAGAGGACGAGTTCGGTTACACGATCAGTGAGTGACATCCCGCGCTAAATGTAGAACCGCGATTCAGAAACAATTGAGAATTGATATATTTATATACTATTTACGTCACACACAGGGACGAGAGATCGATATTCATTCCGCGTGTTTGCTCCGCCACGTTCGGTCGGTCGGCGGAAATTCAGTTTTATTATACAGTCCTCCGATCAATCGGTCGGTTCGCATGATCGATCTGGTGGACCACTGCAGATTGTGTCGCTTCAAAATTGCGTTGGAGAATCGCGACGATCGATCGGTCGGTCGGTTTCTGTCGCGCAAAAATCGCCCTCTTAATTTTTGCAGAGAAGATACAGAAGAAGTACCATAATCTCGGGCATAAAGTGGTGTTGGTCAACCTGGAGAAGGACAGGCGGGGATTGGGCATCTCTCTGGCGGGACATAAAGACAGAAATCGAATGGCGGTATTCATCTGCGGTCTCAATCCGAAGGGTGCAGCTCACAAGAACGGCGGGCTTCTCATCGGCGACGAGATATTGGAGGTGGAGTATTTCGCTCGTCCTGTACCCTCCCTCGTCCACCCGCGTTTTTTACGACGTGCCATTTTACGATCGCGGTTCCCCACGGCTACCACGCTCGCCGGGTTGTTTAACCTTCGTTTCACGCGCCGTCTATAATCCGTTTAACTCGCCCGTCGCCGTCGCGCCGTTACGCGTTGCGGGTTTTCTCAAGAGAACAACATAATGCTTTCGCCGTACGCAAAAAAAAGAAAGAAAAACAATATAAAACATCAGTATCAAATTGCAATATATTCTATTTAACAATTATTGTTTCACATACGCGCAGAGAAATGTTCGTTCTCGTGCTAGGAGAAGCGATTATTTAATTTTTTATTTTCTTTCTTTTTTTTTTTTAAATAACGATTATCTTTGCAAGAACATTTTCTTGGTGAAGTCTTACAATACGCACATTATTTATTTGAAACAAGTAATATTTACGTAATAATAAATTGTTTTGAATTAAAAGTAAATATTACTTATTTCATAAATTCATATATTTACAAATCTAAGTTTATTTAAATAACATAAGCATTGTATTTATTCATAATACATTCTGAATTTTAGTAATTCAATAAAAAATATTAAGTTAAAACAAAAATTTAATTTGCTTGTTATTGTACTCTTCTTCAATACAATTTTATAATATTCTTCGAAGGAGTATAAATTCCTCTTTTTTTAGTATATGATAAAAAGTTTTTATAGAATTTATATAGTGTATATTTTTAGATAATTATCAAGAAAATATTCTTTGCTAAAGATAACCATTACTTACTATCAGAAAAAATAGAGTAATCGCTTTTCTTGGCGAAAAGTTTTCTTTTTGTGTGTGCATATATAATCAAGAAATTATACTCTTGCTTATATAATATATCAAACAATAATAATCTTGCTTATATATAATTTAAGCTTTGAAGAAATTAATAATCTGAAATTTCATCAAAATATTATATCTTTATTTTAATATTTTAATTCTTATTTAGAAAACACAATATGTTTGTTTTAATAATGTTAAAAAATTTTAATTCTCAAAGATAATGTTATTGGAAGATACTGTTACTTTCTATCGACACATTTTCCTCTCAACTTATTGTGGAGTAATAAAAATATATTTCTGACAACACTATACAAAATTCTTCATGCAAGCAAGTTACGATTAACGTTATTTAATTTTATTTCAACATTTAACGTTTTAAAAATAAAGATATTCTCGAAACAAGAATGTTTTTTCTATGTACAATGTATATTCATTAAACTGCAACGGCTCTATTACATCTATAATAAATGTAATATAAATAATATAAATAAAGAGAAAAAATCTTGTGTTTCTACAAACTTTGCGATAATACTTTGACATTTAAAGTATTCAGAGTATCAAATATATGTAATTTAAAAATGTGATATTTTTACAATAAAATCGCAACTCGGAGAAAAATCAAATCATATTTGATTGTGCACGCGAGCCAATATTTTTTTTATTAATTATTTTTTATCTTGTATCGCGCGGACACATGGACGATTAAAGGAATTGTCCATTTATCAGTTAGCTGGAATCTCACAAGCTGTGCGTTGTTACGCGTTTTATTCTGTTATGCAATAAGTACTGAAAACTGACAGAATATTACTTTTTGTTTCTACTTTTAGATAAACGGCTGCGTATTGCAAGGACGATGTCATCTGAACGCTTCCGCACTTATCAAAGGCATGGCCAGTACCCTCTTCAAAATCATCGTTTATCGGTGAGTTACCAGAGCTTTTTCCGCGATGCAGCGTGACGTAGAGAGAAGACGACATGTATAACAAAATTCATTAAAACTATAAACGGATTTCGCCTGTCCCGGTTGCAGACGATCGAAGGCTGTCGACGACATCGCCGTAAAACCGATAGTCCAATTTCCACCAACCTTGGATGACGTAAGTCAATTCGCGGCGTCTACCTTTTTTTTTTATCTTTATCGTGCGCAAAACCAGCTGCAGTACTCGTAAAATAATAAATCAGTGAAAAGCAATTGAAGCGTTGCGTAATACATTCGGCACTTTGCAATTAATTGAACAGCGAGATTTTCGAGAAACGGAAGTACTGCACAATTATTTCAATGAATGCATAAATAATCGATGACAAATTTTGACGATATGAATATTTGGAAATAACGATCTTATTTGCTATTCAAAAAAAGGTAATTAGTACTTAAATGTAAATAGTTAAAACTATTCAGCATTGATGTATATTTAAATTGAAGAGGATATACAAAAATATTAGCACATAACAAATCAATAATCCTTGTTTTTATATATAAGCAAAAATATAAAATATTATTTAAAGAATTTTAATAAAAACTTGAACTTTAACAAAATATTTTATTTTTATTTCAACATTATTATAATCATTAAAGAACACACTATGACTGTTTTGATAATAAGAGTATTAAAAAATTTCAAGTAATTTAGTTTGAAGATATTTCCTATCCAACATTTTTTCTAATTAACTCATGAAATTATTATTGAATTAAAATAAATATATTTTTCTTGATAAAATTATAGATATATCTACAATTTCTTTATGCAAAAAACAAATTATATTTGTTTAAGATTATCAAATTCTTTAAAGAAAATTTTGTTTATGTTTGCTTATAAGACAATTACTGTTAATTTGATACGAATTTTATTTCTGTGTAGAATATATATATATATATATATATATATATATATATATATATATATAATAGAATGTGATAAATTCATTTCTTGTGAAAAGCATGTAGAAAGAGATATTAAAAACACGATCTCTCTAAATCTCGTGAAACTCAAAAATAATGAAATTTCAGCGATTTTATAAGTGATTTGTTACTCTAATAAAAGTCAAAATTCATTACACGCAGAAAAATATCATTCTTGTGCTAAAAAAAAAAAAAAAATCAATTACTTAATTTTTAATTTTTTTTATTTTTAAGAAGACAACAAAACATATAAGACATGTATCATAAATTTATCGTAAGCAACAAGTTTATTCAAAATATATTCTGAATTCTAATAATTTTATACTTCTATCAAGAATATTAAATTAAAATTCGATTTCTTGATTATTTTGATTTTTCTTCAATATAATTTTATAATACTTTTAAAAAAAGTCTAAATTCTTTTTTAGACGATAATATAAAATTCTTTATACGATAATAAGTTTTTTTTCATTTGATGATTTTAAGACAATTATCAAACATTCTTTTTGTTAAAGATAACCGTTACTTACTTCAAAAAATAAAAATAAATTGATTAATCGTCTTTGTTTCCTTACAGAAAAAAAACTACAAAAATACAAAAAAATTACTGGTATATTAAAGAAGTTCCCTTTAATTGTACATTAATGACTTTTTCATATTTCTGTAATTTTTTCCCATAAGGGTTGGCAGTGGAATTAATATTTTTCTGTGTATAGAGTGAACACTCACTTTTATAAAGTAAAAATATTCACTTCTATAGAGCAATTAAACTTGTACAATTTTCTAAGAATTTTTCACTCTACGAGATTTATAGAAAACATAGTGCATGTTTATTTGAACACTTTGCACACTTTGATAAATTGTATATTCTTAGACTTCGAGACATTTGACGAGTGTATATCATATATCATATCATATCGACGTGAAACAAAAGACGATACCTCATCTGTTACAGGTTTATATAGACTTCAGCAAGTACAAAGGAGTTCGTGAAGTACAAGTGAAGAAGGCAAGTGTCTGTAATTACGTGAAATTGATCTCGTCGGCCGATCGATATTTTACCAAATCTTACTTTCTAATACTAATTGCCGATTGATCGTTCGTAGAGTCAATACGGCCTTGGCATAATGATCATCGAAGGGAAGCATCTGGCTGTGGGACAAGGTATCTTCGTGTCCGACATTCAAGAAGGCAGTGCCGCGGAACAGGTAATTTTCGCTTGCGAGACCTTGAGAGGCCTATTTTAAGCGGGACTCATGTACTTTATAACGCGACCGATATTTCAGGCTGGCTTGCAAGTGGGCGACATGATCCTGGCCGTTAATCTAGACAGCTTGTTAGGCCGCACGTACGACGAGGTACATATTTTTTATATTCGCTCCTTTAAAATGAGGGATCTTCCTGCCAATCTAGATGTTAATCACTTAAGCAAACTGCACTATATCACGTTTAATTTTTTTTTTCTCAGGCGACGGAGTTACTGAAGAAAGCGGAGGGCGTCGTTAAACTGGTAGTTTGCAATCCTAACGAAAATAAAACACAGAAGGAGCCAGTTAAGAGTAAGGACCTCAAAAGTGATTCAGCTTCAGTCGTGCAAAAGACCCCACAAAAGAGCGGAGCAGGTGAGTTTAAATGACTCTGCTCTGCGTTTCATTTGCGAAAAATTTCGTACATTGTCGAAACTATGATTTTGCACAATTTGTATTTGACATTTGATTCTCCACCTTTTCTCAATATCAGCCAAGGAACCGGTGGAACCCGAAGAGAAAAAAGTCCGGCAGGATCCAAAGACCTGTAAGATCGAGGCCGGCAAGGAAATAACGATAGAGTTTCAGAAAGACAAGAACCAAGGTTTAGGTTTCTACATCGCTGGTGGTTCTAACACTCCTTGCGTGAGTGACATTTGACATTTTTCAAAATACTTTTACCTTTGTTTTTGTAATAATATGACGTTATGTCGCAATGTCTTTTATAATTGTTATAATTTTTTTTAAATTATGAAACTTTTATTGGAAATGAACCTTTGTACCGTTTAAAAGAGAAAGAAATTGATATATATAAATTGGTATATCAAGAAGATAATAATTTTACAAACACTATAAGTTTTATATGTAGATATATCAATGCCACTTAATTATAAAAAATAATTAATTAATATATTATAATAAATAATTTAATAAATATTAATTAATTATCTTAATGTTAATATGTATATGTACGAGAAATGATAATTTTTTCAGAACGGGGTATTTGTTCTGGACATATCTCCCGAAGGTGCAGCTGGGAAGGATGGTCGATTGCAACCAGGCGATCAAATTCTTAGCATAGGAAGCGACAGCTTCACGGAGATAGAGCACGACAAAGCTCGCGAGACAGTTCTGAAACAAGCTGCTGGGGCTGTACGTGGCATTTATGCTTTATTAAATAATGTATTCCCTTTAACAGAACGAAGAGAATATTACACAGAATAATCCTGCGATATTATCCTAGAGAAAATATTTCTCAGAATTTTTATATAAATTGAAACTGCACTTTTCAAAAATATTTTAAAAGGAAATCTATATATTATATTTTTCGTATAATTTTCCATACATGTGAATACTGAAATATTCTAAGATTCTGGTATTTATAAATTGTTTGTCAATTTGATTTATAATAAATTATAGATTTCAATTTTAGTTTAAAACTATGTTTGAAGAACGAGAAGTATTCGGTGAAATAATTTGCTCATGTAAAGTTTATATTAGAAACTCTAAAAATTTACACTATATTATTAGATACTAAGATCAACCTCAACTAAAAAATGGTTTTTAATTATATTATTCACATCATCGATTTTAATTTCGTTTATTATTATTCCTAAAATTGGTATAAAAGATACGAGAAAATGTTTCTAAAAAATTATAAAATTTTACAGAAATCCAAAAAATTCTGAAATTTATATAAAAATTTTGAAAAATTATAGAAAAAATTCCAATCATAGAGTTTTAAGTCCGGAAGAATTTTTTTCAAAATTTTTCTAAATTTCTGAATTTTAAACTTAAAAAATTTTCAAACTTTTTATACTTGGAATCTTAGAATTTAAATTTATGGAAAATTGTAAATAAAGAAGATGTAGATTTTCTCAATATTTCTGAAAAGTATTCCAATTCGTATACAAATCCTGAGAAAAATTTTCATCAGGATATAAGCAGCATTAGAATGTCACGTATTCTAATATTTTTTTCAATGAATCCTCGTTCAGTCGATTAAGTAAGCGTGACGCGACTTCATTGTTCGTTTACAGATCGTAATGACTGTGTTGCGCCACGAGAAACCAGCCGAGGAATATGAGGTCGAGATACAGAAAAAGAGCGGCAAAGGAGCTGGCCTCTGTTTCGCCGCGTTCTGGAGTAACAAAGGGGTCTACGTGAAGGAGCTGGTGAGTTTGATTTTATCTCAACGTACCTCGCTCCAATGTTTTAAAATTCATGCTCTGATCGTATTGTACCAATTTTTACCTCTGCACAGAGATAAAGAATATTTTTGAAATTTTTGAAATGAGATTATATAAAATTAAATGAATATAACTTGCTTATATAAAGAAATTCTATTAAAAAAACCTGCTTTCATTATTCAATAAAAATTTCATGAGTTGATAGGAAAAAAATATCGAATAAAAAATAACAATATCTTCAAACCAAGAGAATAAAAATTTTTTTATTGCTATTATCAATTAAAACATTTATCACACTCTTTAGACTATTATAATATTTCAATACAAATATAATATTTTTATGAAGTTTATCAAATTCTAAAGAAAATTAAATTATATACATAAATGATATATAAGCAAGATTATCACTGTTTGTTGTAATTTCTCAAATGATTGTTAAATAAAATATATTAGTTTTAACTTGATATTGTTTTTTTTTTCTGCGTACAGACAGTAGGCGGCCAGGCCAGCGACACCGGCAAGATCTGCAAGGGCGATCATCTCATAGCGATCGGCGGACTGGACGTTCGCGACGCTTCTCTGGACGACATCGCCTTTCACATGAAGATATCTAATCCGCTGCAAATGAAGCTAGCTAGATACCGTTCCGCCAAACAATGACAGGTGAGACAGACGTGTTAGCTAAGCGATCGAAACGTCAAGTGGAACATACGAGTTCGTGATTAAAAAGCGTATTCGAGAATCATTTTGTTTCTCTGGTTATCGAGGCAAAAATTGCGGTCAGTGCTTACCGCCGTTAAATAACTTCATCTTATCTATACTAGATTATTAGAATAATTATGTCTCTATAACTTAGATAAAAAATGTTGTCTTTTTTAAACTATTTAAGTTAACAAGTATAAAGTCGTTTTTTTTTCGTTTCAATCTCCAAGTTATCATTATTCTATTCCAATAGGAAAATTTTGAAATAATAATTCTGATAGGAGAATTTTTTGAAATAATGACAACAGACTACGCAGATCGGAAAATTAAAAGCGCAATGTAAAAATTGCTCCAGAGCTGCGAGTAAGAAGCACTGAAAGTGAATTATCTTTCAGGGTTCTGCGGGCGGAACTCCCAGCACGTGTCCCGACGTACGAAGAAACGCCTGCAGACACTATGGATTCTAGTGTGATATACATAGGTAAAATAAACGTCTCGGTAACCGTAAGAGTACCTTTGTTACGAGAGCCGCGCGGCTCGCTCGCTATATTAGTTACACGCCACAGCGTCGCCAATCGATCTTGCCGTTCGAGCTCGCGGACTCGCGTGCGACACGAGGAACATGAGCAGACACACAGAGAGAGAAGTGGAACAGAGAGGAGACGGAGCACGACGGAGGCTCAGATGAGAGAGAGACTCACGAAACGCCACACATCAATCCGAATCCGATCGGCCGGTCGATCGAGTCCACAAACGATTCCGTCTGCCGATGCTCGCCCTCGCGCAAGCAGCCGATACAAAGTATCTCATATACACACGCGTTATTATAATTATACAGCGAGGTGATCACGCGTTATCGCCGAGACGAGAGAGTTCAATAACGGTGAGGGTTCGTCTCGTTCGGCATAAAAGACCCCGTACACTCCAAGTCCAAGTGCGTGCGTGTGTGTGCGTGGGTGTGCGTGTGTGTGCGTGGGTGTGCGTGCGTGCGTGCGTGTGTGTGTGTGTGTGTGTGTGTGTGTGTGGCGTGCGTATGTGTGTAAAAAGTGGCTCATTCGCGATTAAATTTTTTTCTGTGTAAAAATGACGCGTTGCCACTCCGTAAAGAGGTGTGTTTAAACGCGCAATTTAGCACGTCTCGCTGTTATTTTTACGCGGGAAATTAAATTTCACACGTGTGAACGAGGCGCTTTTCACACACTTGGATTTGCAGCGTGGGACAGTGTAAATCGATAATAATCCGCGAGCCTCCACGACCGAGGCCCGCGAAGGGAGAATCGTACGGATCATCTGGGTCTTTCCTCTTCGGATTACGCCGTTCCCCCCTCGTATCCTCGATACAAAAGGAGAAACAAAAAGAAAAGAAATCGAACCCGCTTGTACACATTTCGTACCGCATCCTGCGTACACTTTAAAGGCAGGTAGAGAGATGGTAGTAGGACCGACTGTAGCGCGCGTTTTCTTGATGTACGCGAAATATTTTCTCCTCTTTTTCTTTTCTTTCTATTATACGAAAAGAGACTCTAGTCCAGCCCCGAGACCGACGTTTCGGCGTTTCTCGCCTTAAATTATCGTTCTCGCCCGCGTCGCGGCCGCTCCCGCCGCCGTAGCATATTATTGTATCGCATATTGTATTTTTTAATATTAATAAGGAGCACGCGCGGGACACGCGATGCACGAGCCGCGTCGGATAATGTACGCGCGTGTCGAGGGTGCTTCAATCGTGCTTACATCGACCGTAAAGTTTCATTTCTTTTTTTTTTTCATCTCTCCGAGCTTGCGCGAAGCAAGACATCGGTTTGGTCAAATTCTCAAGTAGAATTTTACGGAACGTTCAGATGCGTTGATTTATGATGCATTACACGTAGAAATATATGAATCCTGCACTGCTAACTAAGAAAAACGATTACCTAGTTAACTCTTTCTCTTCTAACAAGTAACGGTTATCTTTAACAAAGATTATTTTCTTGATAATTGTCTAAAACATATTATCAACACAAATAAAAAAAAAAGAAACTCATATTGCAAACTAAATTATCATATATCGTTATCATATGCTCAAGAGACGAACTTATACTTTTTTGAAGGATATTATAAAATTTTATTGAAAGAAAAGTCAGAATAATAAGCAAATCAAATTTTTGTTTTAATATTTTGATTGAAATATTTAAATTACTACGATTATAAAATACATTTTAAACAAATTGGACACTTATGAACTAGTAATAAATTTGCGGATATATGAACTTATGAAATATTCGAAATAAGTATTATTTAATTAATTCAAGTAATTTACAGTATATTTTTTTCTGTACACGCGTAAAAGTTTATTTTAAATAAATGTTATACATATAATATATTTGTTCCGAGTATATACATCGTTAAAAATGTTATGCGATTCAATGTATTTTTAAATTACAAAAGTACATTAAATTTAATGTATCTGTTTGAAATTTGCTTTCATCACATTACATTAAATTTTGCTGTCTATTTTTAACAGTGCACATATATAAATAGAGGAAAGTCGCCAATACTAGCACCCCATTTTGTCTTTTAACAATATTTCTTAAACAAGAGCTAAAAATAAAACTTTAAAAACATAATACAAACTAGAAAGTATCTTCTAACAGACGATGTAACAGTTTTATAATACTATTTCGTATTTTGTACTAATAATTAATGTTTTTACAACGTAATTCATGAGAAGTGTCTGAGAAATTGGGCTCTAAAACTGGCGTCCTAGACAGTAATAGCAGAACTTAGATATTGCCCCGTAGGGAAGCAGTTAATTATAAAATAAATTGATAATAAACTAAATAATAAAAAGTATATTTATGTATTAAACAAATGATAAAATTAAAACACTAGAATTAAATCCACACTTTATACTTTTTTTGGCATCTTATTAATAGATCTGTCGCGTTCGACACTATTTTTCCTACCTTAAGGTTGAACATTAAAAAATATATATATAAAATTCATGAAATATCTTTGTAGCTAAAGATTTCGTAGTTATTGTCAATCCTCGGAAAGGTAGCATTATCGCTGCACAGCGATTTTAAAACCGCATTACGAGGAAAATATAAAAGAGAAAAATATAAATAAAACAGTTTTAGAAAGCGACAAGTATGTAAAATGATCTAATATTATCAATAATATACTCATTATTGTTTTAACTACGCAATTTGTAAGAGAAAATTATGCAAATTTTATTTTCGCTTTTCAAGAATTTGTTTTCAGCAGATTTTATACAGAAAAAAGCCATAAACGTATGAATTATGGGCTTTTATTTTTTTTATGATCTAAGCAGATCATGTTTTTATCAGTATTGAGACAGTGCAAAGTTTAGTTCCTATGAAATACGGGGGTGCCGCCTTTGGAGGGTTGGGCCAATATTGGATGACTTTCCTCTATATAAATAATGAGTGTACATCAACTATCAAGAAAATATTCTTTGTAAAGATAATCGTTATTTAAAAGGAGAAAACCGAAAATTGAGTAATTGCTTTCGTGGCATAAAAATGATATTTTTCTGCGTGTAGGGGCGCAATTCTCGTATAATACGCGGGCATAATTCGAGGCGGCTCGTACGTCGGTGTACCAATCAGTGTAGAATACCGCCTAAAAGACATTAGAAATAAGGGAAGGCATACACATACATTCTTCAAGCAGAACACGGGAAGCGGTCGCGCCGAATGTCGAAACGTCGATCGAGAGGATCATCTAAGTGCTTAAAGACGCGTGCTCTCGAGTTCGTTCTCGGCGCGAGCTCGTCGTACAATCGAGGTGTTTCCCAGCATCAAAATATAAATGGCGGATATCATCCCGAGTGTTCAAGCGTTATATCCTTACGCTCTGACCGCCCTCAAGCGCGGCAGGTGACGCGTCGAAAAGCTAGACTGGCTTGTTGAGTACACATAGTTAAATTAAATAATAAATCCTAACGTGTAACTAGTCCTTATAACATATAGCTTAGAGATTTTCAGAGCGAAAGAGAGAGAAAGAAAAAAATAAATACAGAAAGAGAAATTATATATATATATAAATAAATAAATAATTAAATATATGAATAATATAAGTACAGAATCTATAATAGGAGTCGCGGAACACGTGTTTTAATTTAACGAGTCGCTCGTATCTGTCATTGCGTGAGTGGTTGCACGTTCTTAAAGAATTCGCATATTTGAATCTCGTATAGTTTATCGTAGCGTTTAAACAAGGATCGTCGATCCTGTCTCGAAGACGAGTAACGTCATTAACATTGTTAGTTGTACACGATCATTATTATTATATATTATATAGTATATTACGACGAGTATTGTATAAAAGAAAATAATTATCGCGTATTGTACGATGCGTTATCGCGTAAGATTTAGATTTTTCGGACACAGCAGAGATATAAAGCAGATCCGATGAGGCGTCTGATAACCGAAAGGCGAACTGTGTTCAACAGAATAATAACTATTATTGATCAATTATTATTATTATTGATTAATAATAATGATTATCGATGAAAAAAGATGTGACTATAGATGAGGATACATTTAAAAGCATTTTACTCTTCAAATCTGTCCCCAGATTTTAATTTGCACAAGCGTGCGAAACCGTTTCTTTCTATTCTTTTCCCCGATTTACATCGGTGTGTGGTTTAACGTAAAGTTTCCCCTCTCAATTTATTTCCTCACTTTTTTTACCACGCGATCTGTCAATTTACATTTCCCACTATCGTTACATCGTATATACTGTTATATCGTTACGTGTATGTTGTTTGTTATTGTAGCTTAGAATCCTATTCGTTCGAAGTGCACTTCATGTTTCTTATTTACACCGCTTTTCGAAATTGCATTAAATCAATTAAAGTATATCGACGACGATTAATTGTCGCGTTTCTACAATGTCACGAAAATATCTCGGCACTACGGTGGCCACTCGGTGTACCGTCGTTCGTGCCTCTATCGGCGCGTTCTTAGAGAATTTTACCCGAGGCATAAAATATAAAAAAATGTGTCTAGCGTTAGCTGTGCGGAGGAACGGAGGCGAACAACATCCATCGGGAGAGTCATCCGTAATATTTCGTGTCCGAATTCGAAGTCCGCGTCCCCGTTACTGCGAGCGAGTTACACGTCCGATTCCGGAAATGCATCGACAATACGATCGCTATGTTTCCAAGTTAGCGGGAGAAAATGCGTCCGGCTGAAAAAGTTCTATCCGTGACTCCGGTTTCCCTCTCCTTCGTTGGTGGGAAAAGTCGAAGCGTTTCGTCGATGTTTTCCACGTCAAGAGAAGTAGAGAAGTAAAGATTCGTAACAGTGGAAAGTCAGCAAACTTTGACTTGTACACGTATATAGGAATGATTTGAATAAGAAATCCTTTTGTGAGCTATTTATCATGTATTAACAGTAAAAAAAATTATTTTCAAAGTTAACAAAATATTAGAGGAGAAGGTGGACTGTAGATATCATCGCCACTCGTACTGTTTCCGTTATTAGGTAACGAATTCTAGTAATTACTTATGATATCTGTTTAGTAGCTTGCCATTATATTAGCTGTTAGCGATGCTAATATGTCAATACACATTAGGCATTTATTACAAAGCATTTTTACTTTTGAGCATTTTGAAACTTTTTCAAGGTACATTTTAACATTTAATTATACATACACTCTCATTCTTTTTAAACTTGAGCGTATCGTCGCACGGATGTAAGTACACCCGAGTATTTTTTTTTTTTTTTTTTTATTTAACTTTTCATTCGGCTGTACACACATTTCTAGTTATGCAAAGTTAATAACAATGGGATTTTAATAATGTGGACACTGACGTCTCCATAGGCCTAATTCAGCCTCTTTTTGAAAGTTTTCATATCGAAGTAGTTATTCGACAAGTTCATTGTAGTTTTATTGCTAATCTGTAGCTTACATTACGCGTGTTATAGATTTTCAATACTGCAGTCTATGTATATATAGAAGACTTATGCGTACGTACACACATTTGCACATACTCTGCAATATTATCTCTTTATTTTGAATAAATGTGTAATTTTATAACAAAGCGCTGTAATTTCTTAATTCAAATCAATTTTTTAAACTTATTCTTGCGGTGGATTATATTACCACCCTTGTTCCTCTTCGACCTATTTGTGCATTGTCGCTACATTTTTATAAATAATATTTCATATAACAAATATATCGTAGCTTTGAGCTCTAGAATATATTGAACAGTGTGATAAATATAATCGTTAAATTTTCAATTAAAAATTATTGACAGAGTTATTGTATAAGATATGTATAAATGGTTGACCAAATCACTCTCTCCTCTAACATAAGAAACTACTGCAGTCTGACCCATCGCATGGTATAAATCGTATTTTTGCAGAGTTTGCGAATGTTCTAGTTGACATTTTTAACCGAACTAAATGTATTATATCTTAAAAGCTTTCCATTATAGAAAACCAAAAAAATTCGGTTAAAAATTAACAAAATAGCAGTAAAACGTATTTAAAAAATCAAAGAAATAGAGTGCTTTTTATTGGTATAAAATATAAATATAAATAACAGTATAAGATTGATTTTAATGAATTCTATAGAACGTTTAATGTTCTTTAATTTAAAAAAATATATATAATTATTAGATTTACACCGCACGATGGGTTAAGCTGTAACAGTTTTATATGTTAATACTTTGTAACTGTGAAAAATAGTTTCTTATTTCTAATATGTGTACAAACAGCTCAATATATCAACATAAATAGCCCACGAAAGGATTTCGTATTTAATTTATTCCCATGTCTATTTAAGGAAATAAAGTTTATCGAACTTTCCGATGCTACTACAAACTTTTCTATTTTCCTTAAATCGAGTTTGCCTCGGTTTATTCTGGTACGGGCTATTCACATTCGTATGCATGGAGACGCGACTTCGAACACGATTCAGCGCGGATATACGGCTATCTCGATATTATGTAATCCTCCATAGTTACAGTTCTGTTTACATATGCATTTATTGTACGATTATTGATAGCGTTATTGCACGCGGAGCGGGGCGATTGTAAAATGGCACGAGGACAGCTCACGGACGATCCGTCGTGATCGAGTCCGACACCTAAATGTCCTGCGAGAAAATGAAGAAGTAAAAAGGACGAGGGTGACAAAAGGATATCCCGTGTGGCTTTCTCTTTGTGGATTGTAGACAAATTCGGAAAATTCGGCGTGCCATTTTACGATCGAGCTTTTGGGCTCACAATTATTCTCCTGATTATTGTTATTCGTGATTATTACAATCGACGTCATGATCATCGTAGCGCGGCACTACTGACAGTAAGAAAGAAACTGATTATAACATAGAATAAGAATAAATCGGAGGGGGAGAGAGACGGAGATCTATTAAAAGCATTAATTGCAACGTTGTAGTAAATGATGTTTATTATTGTTGCGTAAGTAATCTCTTTACACTTTTACCTCTTGTGTATATCTTGTTAATCACGGCGTGCCATATTGAGGTAAGTGAAATATTCCTATAAACAATTTTTGTAACATAGAAAAAATTTATTTTTTATTCAGTTATTAGTCTTTTTTTTTAAATGCCTACTTATCGTGCAGCATATATTATTTTTCATTCTTTTCAAATATTTATAATTGAAAATATTTAAGCAATGTTAACACTTAACACACACCTATAGACATTGATATCCTTTTAGTTATAACATTTGTGTACAATTTTTTGAAAAGTGAACAATCACACAAATATTTCTAGAGATACAATTAAAGCATGAATAAGAGATAATTATTTTATTTTATTTTTATTAATTTCGTGAAAATTAACGACAAACACGAACGATCCGTGGTATTTAATAAGCATTCGGAAAACAAGATGTGTATTGAATGTTAAATATTTCAAACATCATGATTAACGATTGGAAGCATGTTTCAAAATATAATGTTTACGTTTGTCAGCATGTACTGGCAACAACTAAAAATCTGTATCCGTTATGATTACAATTTCACCCGCAAAAATTTCATTTTGAGGCCGCAATCGAAAAAACAACCGCGGCAAACGCAAAAAAATTCGCTTTGGGATGAAACTTTACATCTTTGCGTACGCAATCTGGATGCAATTCGCCCTTTCGAGATCGAACATCGAACCGTCGCGGGACACCGATGTATTTCGTGAATGAATCTCAGTCAGTGGCGCCATTACGCGCCTTTTTCGGTTAATTAATTGTGCATTAACGTGCGCTCGTAACCCACTTCCACCGCCGATAAATGGTTTCTATGGCCCACTTAGAAGGCTCAAGTTCTTAAAACAAGAAAAAAATAATGACGCTGAAATAGGAACCTGCATAAAAGGCAGTATC
This sequence comes from Solenopsis invicta, assembly GCF_016802725.1. Taxonomy (NCBI): domain Eukaryota; kingdom Metazoa; phylum Arthropoda; class Insecta; order Hymenoptera; family Formicidae; genus Solenopsis; species Solenopsis invicta. The sequence continues at coordinate 6,522,529 of NC_052667.1, forward strand.
AAATACTAATAGAGGAGAAGGCGGTAATGTGGCCCTCGTAGATCTTTCCGACCATTGGTAATATCTTCACTGTTAAGTGAAGCAATTATGCAGCGCTAACATATAAATACACAACAACTGAGCTGACATTTATTACAAGACACTTTTACTTTTTACTCCTGAGCATTTCGAAACTATCTCAAGGTACATTTTAGCATATATTACACATATCTCCCCATTCTTTTTACAGAGCTCATTATCATACGAATATATGTGTACTTGAGTGTTCTTTTTCTAAATAATGAAAGTTAACTTGTCAAAATTGAAAACAGTTTAAATAAAGAACATATAAGCCTCGCTAGACATACATGTAATAATATTATTTATAAATAAACAATGTGACACAAATTGTTTTATTGTTTGACTGTTTATAAACAATATTACATTGTACGAACATCCAACGAGACTTATATGCTTTCTTTTTTTGTTATTTAACATTTTATTCAACTGTACACATTTTGAATTACACAAAGTTAAGAATGTTTTTAATATATGCCAATTAAAAGTTACCAAAATTTAAAAACTAGGTTTTCTAGGTGTATTCTCTTTTTTCCTAATTAACAAAAAATTAATCGTAAATACCTAAATTTTAGTCCTGAAACTAGTAACAAAAGGGAAAACAATAAAAAAATTTTATAATTGCTTATGCAGCAATGACCTTATTTTGCTACAATTTTAGGTAAATAACTTTTAAACGTGTAAATGGATCCAAATAAATTTTTGCACGAATATTTAATATACTTTTATTGTTATAGTATTTGCAAAAAATTCGATTTAATTTGTAATGATACCTTCCTCAAATTTGCGTATAAGTATTACAAAACGCACTTTTCACAAGACTCAAGACTAAACTAAAAATTAATTATCTCTCATTTAATACGTTAGAGAAAAATTTTTTTTAATGAAAAAAATACACTTTCTTAAAACCATATTTTGTTGTCAGCATTTGTTTATTCTGTTTAATTGTAAGTAAAAATATTATTTATCTTTAAATAAATATAGTGTCATATTACCTTAATGTTTTCTACATTTTCTAATGATTTCATAAACAAACTAATAATATTATTAAACTTAATTAAATTGTTTTAGATTAAAAAATCTGATCATCTTGAACATAAAAATAACCTAACAGTAAATATTTTCTAGAACTGCAAAAAAATTACTTGAATAATGAAAATGATTTCTTCATTTTATTTACATAAATATTTGAATTAAGAAACTATTAATTTAACTGCAAGTGAATAAGCTAATGGAATTTACCAAGTAAATAATTTTTTCGTTGTAAGACATTTTTTCTCTCAGTGTATGTTTCTTGATAAATCTATACAAAATTGTTTAATATAAATAAATTAAATTTGTTTAACGCTACACACTCTCAATTTCAATATTTCAAAAATAAAAATATTTACAAAACAAGATTCCCTTTTTCCGCGGAGTTCGCTCGCTTAAACGCGGATCGCGTTCATTAATAATTAACATCGCGATCATCTTGATGCGCTCGGCGCGTGTAATCGACAGTGTGCTCGTTAAATATCGGATCCTCATTGTCCTTTACGAGAGACGATTTCACTCGCGCGGATTTCGTCGCGAAAGCGAGGCGATTTTACGTTTTCGCGGCGTATAGGTAATCGGGAGTTATTTGTGGAACATCTTAATTTCACAATAACGGGAGTTATGAAAGTTCTATAACTTTTGCCTAAATCACAGGAGAAAATTGCACGGAGCGGCGATAGCGATCTGGTGCGTGAAGTACGAATTGGAAAAGACAAGAAAAATCTGCGGTCGGCCGTGCTCGGTCCGTCTTCCCTGAAGCGAAATGGAGCGGCGCGAGTTCTCGTTCGATTCTTTCGTGAAGCGTGAAATTCCTCGCGCCAAGAAGTGCGCGCGTGCGAACGCTTCGGAAATCGAACTTGACCCTGAAAGTTTCGCCGATCGCTTTGACAATCAACATCAAGAGAGAAAGGCGGAAAGCTGGCGTGAACATTCGACGCACGAGCTGACGTCAATTTGTTCGTCGTCGTGTAGTCTATTCGGAAATGGGTCTGGTTACTGCCAGTAAAAGTATTGCAGTTGATAGAAGTGATATAACGTTATTAATTATAGCAATGGAGAAACAAACACAAAGACTAATGAACCAAATCCCGCAAATCATATTACGAAATTATCCCAGATAATTAATCACGCAAAAATGAAAACTTATCGAACGACTAGCTTCTCGTTTCTCAATGTATTTTTCGATATTATTTTCAGGCCCTCTCCGTTTTTTTTTCACACAAAACAATAATATCGCTACGGAATATTGTATTACAAATTCATATTATCTATTATTACATGACTTGTCAATACTTCAATTCAACAAAAACAATATTTTTTCACAAAAATAAAGATAAAAAACTTAGTGAAACAAAAAATTTATAGAATAAGATCTACAAAGTAATTTGTAGGAAGAATATACTTAATTTAAATTATTACTATTTTAATAATTACTTATGAATTAACTCAAAAATATATTATTAAAGATTTATTATTTTATAAGATATTTATTGTTAATATCTTTTTACTTATTAGTAAAATAAATTCTTGAAAATGATGAAAAATGCAAATAAAGTAAATTGTGTAGACGAGTCATATGATAATTGATTGTGCAAAATTCTATTATTTTACTCACCAGCAGTAGTGGCAGTCGACATTGCTCCACAAATGTCATCTGAAAAAGAAAATTTATATTATTAAATTTATATTATTTGTAAACTTATTTTATTACAAACTTTCAATATTTTATCCTATGGAATATCTGTTGTATTAATTTCCTATGTTTTATTTATCAGAAAATTTGTTGCGTTTATACATAAAAAATATAATACGTACATATACGTATATATTTTGTAATATATGTAATATTTTAACAAATTATTGAATGATAATATCATGGTGCTTCACTCATTATACAATATTTTAATAGCAAATTCTAAAAATAAAGTAAAATGTCCTAACACAAAAATGTCAAGGCTACAATAGTTTTTTAATTATAATTGATCAAATACAACCAATAATATCGCATAGAATTCACGTGCTCAGGCCCTATTTCCCAGCACCATGGATAAGGCTTAAATCATGTTTAAAACATTGAAAACATGTTTTAAATAAAAAATGATTTTTCGTTATTCACAACATTTTTATGTACCTTTCAGTTATATAGTCTGTTCTGAAATGGATTTGGTTACTGCCAGTAAAAGTAATGCAGTTCACAGAAGTGAAAATTATTGGTGTTGCGTTTGGTTTCTTCCACTAGTAAAACCAGTAGATGATCCCAAATAGTCCAAAACATCATAAAGATTTTCAAGTTTAAAATTGTAAACCTTTTAACATCATTGCAAGCTTGTAGTAGCATTGCAGAAATCTTTCGCAAGTTCCATGCAATATTACAATGTTTCAATATAAAGTTTATGTAATGTTTTTTTCAATCTTTCAGTGCTGGGTTATGAGTTATGATTCTAGCCTTCACTTTTTATAACAAATATTAAATTAATGATTAATATTATTAAAAATTGTTTATTATAATAAAATGATATGCATTACAAGCATGATTATACACTTCCTTTGATACTTGTACAATATATTCTATATTTGTCTCATAGTTTGATATGTCAAAAAGATAATTGTTAGATTTAAAAGTAAATGTGTAATTTGTTTTTTATGTGTTAAAATAATGGAGACATTTGTGCAAACCAAAAGTATCTGTTTACATGATAAATGGAACAATAATTGCTTGATTTAAAATTACTCGATAAAGCAATAAATGTAGAATATATTATACAAGTACAAAAGTATATAATCATGCCCAATTACTTTATTAATAATCTATATTTTAATAATATTAATCATCAATATATTTGTTTTAAAAAACAAAGGTTCCATAGAATCATACTAACCCACACAGTACTAAAAGATTACAGAAACATATTGCATAAACTTTGCAATAAAATATTGTTGTAAAATGCATGGAAGCTGAGAAAGATTTCTGCAATGTTACAAACTTGTAGTATCATCAAAATGTTCACAATTTTTAACCTGAAAATAATTTTGGATTATTTGAAATCATATCGATCTATTGGTTTTACTGATAAAATAAATTAAATGCAAAACGCCAGTAATTTTCACTTTTGCCAACTGTGTTACTTTTACTGGAAATAATCAAATTTATTTTCAAACATAAGAATAATTGAGTAATAATAGCAAAGCTCTATTTAGATAAATTACTCATTTAATTTACTCACTCAGTTGTTATTGTGACTGCTGCTGCTGCTGCTGCTGCTGCTGCTGTATGTCCTTTCCTGTTGATTCTGAAAGTATAATAAAACTGAATTATTACATAAGCATTATTATTAAATTAACAATCAATTTAATTTGTGATAATAGTATTGTTCATTTTGTCTGTTCTGAGTCTACTCGGAGCAGACGCAAGCAAACCTGGCTATCTTTAAGTTAAGCCAGAGGAACTTTGGAGTGAATCATAGAACAGGAAGTGAACTAGGTGAGCCTAATAGACCCAGAAGAGACAAAACGAACAATACTATAATCTCTTTTCTCTTTTCACATGTAAATATTGTACATTATAATTTATAAATTTTATAAACGTAAATTTACAAATGCTTTTTATTATTTTTACTGAACTGAAGTGAAAATATGATCGCAGCAAACAAAGAGATATGTGTTAATAAAATAATATTCTCACCCCCTCGAATTGCTCCACAGATATTGTCTTTTCGTTTGCTGCTCTCCTCGAATCGTGCGATAAATGTAATACCGGCCTAACACATCACACGCGAACGTAAATAAGATACGCAAACACACGTAAGAATTAGCGAGAATCCAGCTTGTCGCGTTGCGATAGATGCTAACAAAGCTTAGAACGCGATTGTTTCTACGCATCGTGCTACACGATTCGTGCGTTATCATTTATTCTTAATCGTCCGCTGCTACGTTCGCAAGCGACGTATATAACTTTCGAAAACGCGGAAGGTACAACACGACCGATCGAACGACAGTAAACACGACGGGCCAAGGAGAAACGAGCGGCCGGCGCGTCACATCGGTCGAGACAATAATGACGCGAGTCGTCCGAATACAAACGTAAACATGATGCGTAGAAACGAAGCACACTCACTCCCGATCTAACACGACGTTTATCACGCGACATTCGTGATATTCCACCGCAACCGTTTGTTGCCGAGCGAACAGACGCACGCGAAATCTTCACGACGTCACGCGACAATCACGTGATGCCTGCGCCTCGCAGACGAATGCGATCACTTCCGCGTATCGGAGTGACCATCCGTTATTGCATCGTGCATTATTCGCGCACGATCACAACGTCTTGGAACGTACATACGAGAAACACGGAACCGACGCGTCGTATACGTCCAGCTACCGGCACGACACACGAGTAATGGCGGCCATTTTGGCGGTAACAGCGGCAGCGCCCGCAGCGCCTGCGCTCGGCGACTATTGCCGAGCGGCGGCGGAGATGGCCGAGCGGCCGAGTCAGGCAGAGTCCTCCCGGCAGTCGCGGCACCTGTCTTGCGAGGGGAGTGGGGAGCGGTCCAGACGACGTGGCGCCTCTTTTACGACACCTGCGCGATCAACGACCCTAAGGGCATTAACCAACGGCCTGCACGTGTGGTACTCGGGTAAAGGGGAGCTCTCTCACTACTCTCGTTCTTGGTGCGAGACTACCGCGTCTCCTGATCACGTTTAGAGAGAGACCTACTTGCATCACACCGTGTGTTACTCTCGTATCTCATTCGCAGGGTTGGGTAATTAAGGAATTGAGAGTTAAATAATAAAGTTGATGACTTTTACACTAACTTGGTTAATTTTGAATGATTTAATTTTTAACTTCAACTTTATTTTCGAAACACGTGAACTTTAATTTATTAAACTTTTTACCTGAGCTAAAAATTCATTTACACAAAACAAATTATGAGACGAGATTTTAAAAGAAGGATTAAGTGTAATATTTTGAAATTTTGATGTAGAAATAAAAATTTATTCAATGAAGCATTATTTTCTTTTCTGTCTTTCAATAAAAATCGCATGTTACAGACGGATAGATATTATAAAACCATTAATGTGCTTTGCAGGGACTGTGCGTGCGACACATCCCTGACATCGAGAAGTTAGCCGCTGAACTCTCGCGCCCGAATGCGCGACGTACTTCACTTTGTCACACCCACGCATTGCGACAGTTACTTCGTCACGCGCGAATTCGCCGGTGCAAAAATTTAGAAAACAATTTGTTTAACACAATGGAGCCGTTATTCGACTTGTGCGTGAAGGACATAGACGTTCTGCTGCCGCACATGAAGAGACAATTAATGTCAGGCAACATGCAGGTACAATAATAGAGGCTTTATGTTCGCGGCTTTTCGCGCGTTTTCGCTCGATCTTCATTTCTCGTTTCTCGTTTGTCGAAGGCAAATTTATGTATCGACCAGACTACAACAGCAAATAATCGAAAAGTACATTATTAAGGTACCTGAGGTACTGAATAAGGCCGAATACTAAACAAGGCTTACCTTTTAATTTGCCACTTAAAAACCCACTTTATGCCTAGAATATTGTATACTCTAAATCTGAATTAATGGATAATTCCAATCATCAGTCCCAAGTATGCCACTAATTGTCAGTGATTATCTGAACTGAAAAATCAATGAATTTGCTGTGTATTTATATTAACAATTATTGTGTATTAACAAATTCTTAGTATTTTTATTAATACTCTGATCAATAAGAACTAATCAATAATTACTAGTAACTTTCCATTGATTTTTAGGTTAAGATAGACACTGATTTATCAGTCACAAGTATATCACTGATAATTATCCACTGATTCAGATTTAGAGTTATTTTATGATTTATTACAATATTATTTAACTATTTATAATATTCAACTAATATTATTCAACTTCCTAGCTACAGAAAAAAAACAAATATATATCGACATTTTGGAATAAGTAAACCCTTTTATAAATAATAACGTACATATTAAATAAAACCTGTTTATACATTTATTGTTATGGCCATTGTCGTTTGTTTGTTGTACGTGTGGCTTGCAACAGGAGACAGCAATTTTCAATGATGTTAACTTTTGAGATGCTAAAATTACTCTTAAATGGCCAAGAAATTTCAAAAGCTAAAAAATTAATTACAGACAAAATCAAAGATAATTGTGATGTTTGACAATAGAGTAAATTCTAAGGAATTTTGTTTTTTTTCGTGATTAATAATCATTTTACAAGTGACTTAAAAGATAATATTTAACTCCTTTGTTATTTTCAATGTATTTTTTATTTGAATCTCATTAAAAATGCAAGCATTTAATAAGACCCAACATTAAAGTTAAAAAAAAATTTTTTTTTGTTTGTTTACAAATGTTCTAGAAGAAAGATAATTTTATTTCTATGAATGATTGAAATAAATATTTTATTCTTATTTTATTTCTTTCAATATCTCCATAAATAGAATTTATAAAAAATAAAATAAGGCAAAATACTACATAAGGTCCGCTTTTGAATATAGCACTTAAAAACGCGTCTTACACCTATTATACACAGAAGAAAATAGATTAGGTGATTCAAAGAAGTTACAGCTTGCCGCGCGAGTTCGACAGCTATAAACAATTAAAGAGATTTAATATTTGTCCTTTCTGGAAAATTACCTAACTAACTTCGACACAAGTGGGACGATGTTATGCGGCAACATTTCCTAGACTTTTTGGTCTTACTCTTCTTCTTAATAAAATACAACTAATAAAATATAACTTTCTTCGTAAATGGGATATCAATTTTCGCTGAGTTTAATCGCCAATGGCGCGATCACGCGAAGTAGGATTCCCGCATCAGATATCCTCGTTTCATCAATTCGTGAATGAGGACCATTGCAACTCTGATCGCGTGCATTTGGTATGAACTCAGCGAAATTACAGCGGTATTCATCGCCTGTAACGCGAGCGCGTAACATACGAATCGAGGACGATCGATTGGAAATGGAGCGGAAAGAAGTGAAAACGAGACACAGATCGGTGCTTGATCTACGCTCGCATACGAAACATCGACAGCTTCGTTTGTCAATGTATAGTTCAATGATTGTAATTTTATTTTCCTTTCGATCTGTGTCTGCCGCAATAAAACCAGCTCTGGAACGCGGAGAAGATTCTCAAGTTCTTAAAGGAGACTAACGAATGGCAAAGAAGCTTCGTTGTGGAAAAGCTCGTCAAGTTCGACGTGATATCTACAATGTGCAACGTCTTGCAGACGTCGGATGAAGATTTCATCAAGTATGCAACTTCTTTCTTACGCTAAGAAAAAGATATATTAATCGGATTCGAATTTTTTACTTTTTAGGTTTTTTTTAAATATTAGTGCCAAAAAATATATATTTTATTTATATATTTTTATTTATATATATATTTTATTTATATATTTATATATATGATATATTTTATTTAACAATCATTGTTTCACATATAAATAAAAAATATGTGTATTGAAATGAAACGACAATAATCTCGCTTATAAAAATAATTCAATCTTCTTTAAAGAATTTGATAATTTTAAATTTCAGCAAAATATTATATATATATATATATTTTTTTATTTTATTTTGATATATTATAATAATCATTTAAAGATCACGAGGTTTTTGATTGTTTTGAGAATAGTATTATTATTAAAATTTTCATTCTTGGTTTGAAAATATTGTTACTTTACTGTTCGATATTTTTTTCCTCTTAACTCATGAAAATTGTTATCGAACAATGAGAATGTATTTTTCTCGATAAAATTATAAAAAAATTTCTTCGTATAACAAGTCTGTTTAACGCTGTAATCTCATTTTAATATTTAACATTTTGAAAAAAAAGCTATTGTCAAAACAAGAAATTAAGAACAACAATAAATTTTCTTGTACACAGTAACATTTTTTCTATGTACATCTTCGCGCAAATGTTCAAGATTGCATGTTCCGCAGAGTTGTTCTCCAGTGCTTCGAGATCGTGAGCGTTCATAAAGAGTTTTACGAAAATCTAGCAGCTACGATAGCTATACAAGCAATGTTGAGACTCAGTTACTGTATAAGTAAATCATACAAAGATTCAACGCTGTTTGAAAAACTTATACAATGCGTCTCCGATATACTTGTCAGGTATATTCTTCCTTATTTATAATATACGTTTATTAGAAACGTCACGCATCTCCTTACTATCATCCTCCATACGTTCATCATTATTAATTTTAATCATATTAATCATATATTTTAATCATATTAATTATATATTAATTATATAGTAATTATATACATTATACAATTTTATATTAATTAATCTGCTATATTATTAATTTTGTACATTATGTTATCAATAATATATTCTGTATTTATTAATTATTTATATACTTATTACCTCTTTTAACAATTCATCTATAATCATGTCAGCATGTATAATACTTATTATATTTGTTAACACCGACGATTTTGATCAATCATCCAAGGATTTGCTAAAGCGATGATAATTATTATACGGAATAGAGAGATGAAGCATTCATCGTAATGATTTTTAGATCACAAAAAATAGATGTTGTCTTCGACACGAGCTGCATTCTGCAGCAAATTGTTCTTTTCGTAAAGAATCTGAATATCGAAGATATGCAGAAGAGCAAACTTAAATTTGCGGCTGTCACGATGTTAAACGTCGTCCTGCAAAAACAAGCGGCTTTCGATGAAAATACCGACGCGGACATGATTATCGACATCTGTCATGCTGTAATCAAGTCAATGATAAAAATGGTCAAATACGACGATGACGACGGCATGATTTTATTCGCCGCCGATTTACTATGCGGTACCTGCGCCAGCAGTTCTCGGTGGGACATTCGTTAATTTATTGTCCTCAAAGCGTTGATTTATTGAAACTATATTTGAACACAGAATGTTTCGTTTCGCAGATTCTGTTTCATGTATTTGATGGAAAAGGATGAAATCGAGTCTAAGATTTGCGAGAAGAAGGATAATCTCGAATTACACGTATATAATACTATTATGTATACAATCATACCGTATGTTAAAGTACGTTAAGAGATATAGCAGAGATCTATTAATGATACATATCGCGTGTAAATAAAATGAGTCGTGAGCATCATTGTGATAAACATAATTTTTTTTTTGCAGAACGCAAACTTGTCTCGCCTAGACTTGAACGGCTTTTATAAAAATTTCGTCTTCTGTCTGAATTATTTATATCAGTTGAAAAACACTAATAAGAACAACTTGTCGAATCACTTGGCTGCCAATGGTTATTTGAAGCGCTTCTTGTATTTGACTGCGCGAGTCCCGTAAGTTGTGCTTCCGTTTCTAATGTTGTCTGAATCAATAGAATTATCTTACAATTGAATGACATACATAGTATACGTATATATAGATAATTAACTTTTAACAACTCCGTGTGACATGCGCAATAATAAAAAACAAACTCTTGCGCACATTTGATAGATCTAAATATCTTATAAATAGTCTTTCTTTAGGTGTTCTTCGATAAATTTTGTATACTTAAAACATTTTCAATTTAATTGTTCAATTTTGAAATTGTTAACAATTCCTTTATCATTTTTCTGAAAATAATTTTAATGCCTTCAATGTGATTCTCTTGACTTTTTGTGTTTTTATTTCTTCTACATCATTTTTCAGAATTTTGTACAGAGATTTCTCTGTATTTTATACATTTGCAGTGTTCTGAAAATATTTAATATATAATATATAAATATCATTTCTAAACGATATCGAATAAATGTGTGTTACATATTATCGCTGAAGTTTAAATCTCTTACTTCGAAAATGTATATCTAAGCCATTCAAACAACAGTGTTCACAAGTCGTAAAGCGTTTCACATTGCAGAGAGAATTTACGAAGGAGCACATGCCTATTACTATCACGGATCTTGAGTATTCTCAGTAAAACGGCATTCCCAGACACGAAGTTAGCAAATGTTTTGCATCAAGGTCTCCTCGAGTTGCCGAAAGATCCGACAAAATGGAAGGACGACGTAGCAAGCGTAAAAAGAGATGGATTGGCCCTGACAATTGTGCTGTACTATCATTTTCTTGGCACCCAAGAGTATGAGAAAAAAAATGCCTATTTCTGTTACTTTTGTTATTGCTTCATTCGAATATTACAATTTCTACATTCACTCTTCAGAAACGACGTGATACCCTTGGAATCGTTAATTACTAGAGTCATGCTACTCCCTAAGTCCAAGTCAATTTCTGTTCTGATTTTAAAACCACTGTGGTTTCTGTTTGCTGTGAGTACATATTTATCCCGCGCTAGTTTGCGTTATGTATTTTAACGATTACGTTTAATTTCACAGGTAACGTCTCCATCTCATTTGCATCCTAATGAAGTATATCAATATGAAAATGCGGCCGATCGACTGGCGGGCATCCTGCAATATTCGGAGATCGGCGAATTATATACTCATCATATCGATCTTCTACGTTATTGTCTTAAATGTTCGTACATTTCACAAAACTTACTAGACCGAGTTTTAAATTTGTGGCTCATAGAGTCCGACGGTGATATCAAGCCGCTATTGTTCAGTTGCGTCAAAGTGATTCGACATGTATTGGTAAGCAAAATATTTTTTTTTACGAAAAGAAAATCAGTATATTTGACTTTTTTCTTTTTGAATTTTTGAAGAGTTATTTTAAGTGTTCGAACAAGTTACAAAATCTAATGGATCCTATTTTAAATTTCCCATGTTGTCTAATTTGAAGCCTCTTTTCCGCGTTTTATTGCATTGGTTATAAACTTGATAATTTAATAATTTTTTAATTGTTTAATCAATATAATAATTGCGTAATTATTAATTCAATAATTATATACTTGGTTAATTATTATAAATATTTATTAAACTTGTAAAAGAATCTCTGTGGAAAAAAAGTTGCACGCTACGTTCTAATTTTTAATATGAGATAACAAATCTTATTTGCAAATAGAATATCATACTTGCTGGTCATCCCGAAGTTATTGTCGACGTTGCTGTGAAGGGATTACGTCGTCTAATGCAAATCATCAAAGACGATAAACAGCTCACGGACCAAATTGCGGATATTGTGTGGCGTGTATTACCTGATTTTCTCTCATCGTATCAGTCAGATGCCAGTTCGTCAAAATAATTCGATAATCCTATTAGCAAATATTATTCCAAAAAAATTCTCGAAATTGAACTATATCTACTGTTAAACTTTTTACAAAATACATTTACTTTTATTATTTGCGTTTAAAATTAATATTATAATTATATTTGATATTGCGATTGAAAGGTTTCGTCGATTTACATTTGCAGCCATGCATTTAGAGACGATTCTGGAATTGGCCAATATTATCCGACCCTCTACGATACCGTTGAGTTTCGTAATACGAACCGCCGATAATATTACCAATATTATATTAAAGCAAAATAAGGATTCGAAATTCAATACTTTAGTTTTAACGCAAGCGTACATTTCGTTAGATGCCTCCGTGTCATGTCAATCGTTTAATGGTAAAATGCAAATTTTCGTAAAAATAAATGATCACTCCAATAAACTCCAATTTAGCGCATTTCTTCAATTCAAAAATATGTTCTAAGTCAAGTATATTTTAATTACAGTGCTTGAAACCTACATAAGGAAATCTCAGTTGTTGAAACTTTTACACGACTATGGATTTTCGAAGGAAAGGTCACAATTATCTACCGCTAGTATAAAACTGCTTACGTTTATTATCCATTGCCAAAAGAAATCATCAGCAAAGGTACGTATAACGATTATGAATTTCACCTGTACAAATTTAAACGAAATTATTAAATATATATTTTAAAATAAATTTGTTTTTCTCAGTGCACGAAGCCATTGACGATCGAAGTAAAACATTTGGTCGACCTGCTAAAATACGCAAGAAAATCGCCGTTTTGCATAATATATGAAATGCAATTTATACGCGAATTGTTAACATTAAATAATGATGGCTTGGCAATCGTTTTGAGATATGTCAAGACCGATAATACGAATGTACATCTACTTAATCTTTATGAAATTCTCAACGTCATTCATGCAGAGGTCTGTTATATTACATAAGTTAAGGAAATGAAAGAAACATGAAAATATGTTTCTTGTTGTATCAAAAGACTTATTCTATTATTCGTTTTAATAATTATACTAATAGAAAAAATTACTAAATTTAAATAAATATGTTATTCAAATAATTATTTTATGTTAAACTAGCAATATTTACTACAAACAAATAATTTTTACTTATTTGAAGTAAATAAAATTCTGAATCGCATTAATAACATATTTATTTCAATTTATTAATTTTTTCTCAGTGTAGAAAAATTAAGTTTAATATGATAATTAGAAAAAATTAAATATTTAATTAATAATATTATACTAAATACATAGTTAGGAATACCATATTATAAATAATTAAGTATATTAGAATAATTAGATAAAGAATAATACGTATTAGATGATGTCAGTTAACATGTCTAACTATTATCTTTTTACAGAAACAACCGTTGTTGCAAGATATGGTATACCAAAGTCTAGTGACTCTACTACAATTTTGTAATACTAAAGCAACTATACTAATGTCTTATTTTTGCACCGCAATGAGTGCTTACGAGCTCATATTTAACATAAATATGCAATGTCAATCTTGTTACGAATTTGTCGTTTTGTGGCTTAATTATCGCAAGACACATGTTGAGGATGTACCGTGGAATTCTGGAGCGCAGTATAAGACACCATTTGATGAAGCTTTAGATAAGCTTCGAGAATATTTAGTATTTCTTAAAAATAAACAAATGACGGACGCTTATTCGAATTTACAGAGAGCGGTAAGCACCATTTTTAAACGTTTTAAAATAAATCATAAAATAAATCATAAACTCATTCCGTAAGATTAATATCTTAATTAATAACTAAAACATTCGTTGTCTCATATATCTTTTTCACACTTTTATATTTTTATTTCAGCTATCACAGTTTAAGTAATAAATCACCAGTGTCATAGATCGTATCACATTATATCACAATACATGTAATTCTTATTAAAGAGAAAATTATAAAACTGGATTCATATGTGGGATACCAAGTTTTCTGTTAAACAAATGAAAGTTAATTTCTACAAGAATTCGGTAATTTTGCGTTCTATATTTTCAAACAACAGAGTTGTATATAACATCAGATAACAATGTTAAAATACTCTCCTTACTCATTTTTACTCCTTACTCAAAATTATTCGAGTAACATGCATACATTACGATGTACAAATTAATTTTATATCGTTTGAAAAATATTTTCTTTCAATAAAACAGCAGTTTATTAATTTCTTTCGCACAGTGCCATTATCTGCATTGCGCTATAACGTCGCAAATGATATACGTTCGTATGTAAAAAATCTGTAGAAAATTTTCATCGAACGCGGATATCCAATTCCTCGGCACACTTTCTTTACCTCTATGGAATTACGTGATATGCATTTTTTAATTTACTTTTACGATATCCTTCTTCATTTCCATTTTTACGTTTCTACACACACGCTCACACACACTCCATTATTAATATTCTGCAGCCGTCGTATTACATCATCGGTTTAACCCTTTCGAGGCTTCGAAAATCTTTCTTTGACAAAAAGTTAAATATAAATCATTATCGCTGCAGCGCATGTTCTTTGTCGCACGATCAAAATACAACGTGCTCGTTCCGTTTATTCCGCGATTAAAAGTTTGTCATCCTTGCGTCTCTTCTCGCGAATTCTCCTCGCAGCGCCCGCCGCGGTCGACTGCGTGGCTCGGTTGCATGAAGCAATCCTTGAAGGGATTTAATCTCACGTCGATCTCGACCCTCCTTCAATTAAAACGTGTTTGTCATTCGTCATCGTGCCGTCCGCATGAATGCAATGGTACGTATCAGGTATATAGAGAGTGACATAGTTTACGAACCCAATTAATGGAATTGGTATTTCGTATGTACCGTACCTGATCGAATAAATAGCTTCTCCTTGTGACGGAATAGCATTTCCGGTTGCATCGTGTTTTGACAACGCCGTTGCTCCTGCATTCTGCAAAGCCAGCTAGGATTGTTTGAGGAGATCTGAGAGACGCTCCCTACAATCGTCGCAACAACTGGATTGGACATGAAACCACCTCACCATGTAAGTGAAAAGAAATTTAATAACGCTAAAAAAAAAAATAAATAAATTGCTCTAAAATATTTCATCTTAAAAAATTGTAGCACACGCGCTTGACCGTTTTTGTCGCAAAATAAACTTCATGCTTAATTCAACCAAATCACTAAATAATTATTATAGCGAAAAAGGCAAACTTTGAGATAGTTCTTAACTTAACTGACTACCTCGAAAACGAGAGCATCGAACCGGATCAGTGTCAACGCTGCTGTCTTCAGCATCCTAAAGCTACCACTTTCGAGTGGAGGGTGTTTCTCATAACCTGCATCAGCGTTCAACATCTATTACTCGTTAAGAAGAAATCCGATTAACTATACGGCCGACTTACATTCTTGGTGGTCTTCTTGCGCGGATGCTCGAGAAATGTAAAAGTTTTCAGCACGGGGAATCCTGGTTCTTTCTGGAAGTGGTCCGAGAATCGGGCCGAGAGCGAATATCACCTCGGTGCCATGTTGAGCGAAACCGGTGATCGATCAATAGACGGGGATGGCGCTCGGTTTTCTTGGTGGAAAATAGGAAATTTTCAGACTTATCGGTCCACGCTGATCATTAACTTGCGGGAATGTTTCATTAAGGCGTTTACACTTCTTACGCATAAATAATTAAATATAATTCAGGGAGCATTTCTTCTTTCCTGCATTTAAATACATACTTTTGCTTTGTATTTCGTTTTTAGAGTTTAGCGCAATCTTGCATGTCGCTGCGGCTGCTTAATTGTGATTTCATAATTTTCCTCTAGTGGCGCGAAATTACTTTAACGTTCACTATTCTCAGTCATGCTGAAACATGATTTCGGAACGACGTCGAAAAATAAAATTTTATCTTCAGATTCTTAAGATTCATAGTTAAGAATTAAACTAATACATATTTTTTTTGGAAAAAGATACTCAAAAGATCTTCGTAAAAACAATAAATAAAAGATCTTTTCTCTTTTCAAATAACGACTTGTCTATTTAAAATCTTGAAAACGTGCGTTGATTGAATTATCTTTAAGTGAAAGTTTTCATATGTTCATATCAGCGCAATAAGAATATATATTAAGTAACTAAACCGATTACAAAAAATTTTAAGAAAATGTGATATAAATGTCAGGATAAGTAAAACTTCAGTTCATAATGTACAATTTATTAAAGTTTTTTCTCTCCTTTCCTAGAGACAAAAAAACTAATTCAATTTGCGAAACTAAAATTTGCACAGCTCAAGGGAGGGGAGACTAAACTTTGAAATGACGACAACTTGGTAAACTTTGATTCGTTAATATAGGTAATTGAATTAAATATAACATTTTTTTGCAGGCTATTTATATTATGCATTAATACCAACAAACTATTTTCGAAGTCATAAAATATTGACATATAAAACTGTGTATTAATATGTGCAATCTGACTCATTGCATGGTGTAAATAATAGTTTTGCAGGATTGTGAGTGATTGACATATTCAACTGAACCACAAAACACCTCGAGAAAAAATATGTTTAAATTGAAGAAATCGTTTCTTCAAATTGGTCCTTTTTTAAGTTGAAGTGAAAGCACCTTCGAGGGAAATAAAAATTTGACTTCAAGAATTGACACCAATTTGTTATTAATCTTCTATTAAAGTAAATAAATTATTAAAATAAACAAATTATTTTAAACAAATAACTCTTTAATTCAAAGAAAGTACCGACGGAAATGTAAGAAATAGTTTAGATGCTCTGATTCTTTGCACGAATAAATTATTTCTCTAATTTTAATAAAAAGTAACAACAAAGAAATTTCTTCAAATCAAAGAAGCTTTTCTATCGTATAGCAATGCACAAATCTGTTTGATACAAACAAATGTATTTTTTGTATCGAAGAAACTTTTCTTTAGATAAAAAGCGTTTTGGAAGCTCTCAACGATAGAATAAACTACAATGAAAAATCCAGTAAAAATTAACAGAATGGCAAAATACGGAAAAAAAATAAAGAAGTAGAATTCGTAAACTTTTTTTTGACAAATTCCAGAGAGAGAGAAGCTCGCGTATGCGAACAAACGCTTTTGAAATCAAACTTGACCCTAAAAGTCGCGCTGGTCGCTTTGACAATCGGATATCAAGAGAGAAAGGCAGAAAGCCTACGTGTGAATATTCGAAGTGCGAGTTGGTGTCAATTTGTCTGTCACGATCACCGGCACGCTGAACATCCAGCTTTTACTTCAAAGCGACACGCTTTTCGCGGATATTCGTAACGGTTAACCCGAAACTTGGTGGTATATCCTATAACGTGTATCTTTCACAGGCGCTTGTCGTCGCATGCAACTGAAATTTCTCGTTTACAATTAAAATGCGTTTTTAAAAAAATTGTGTAGAGTTGCATAAATGACAGTTAAGTACTTCCACCGAGTAATTAACATAATTGTTTTCCGGCGTACATGGTATGTTGTTCCGTCTCACGTCCATTTTTCACTGTAATATAATTTCACGCGCATTTCTTCAGCTACAGTTTAGAATAGCTTAAATTTTCTGCAAGATTTATTTATGATGTTTTACGATGAAGCAAATTGATATAATAAGGGAAAGTAATGTTTCTTTGACCAGTTATACCTTCAATCGCGTTATTCCGTGAAATTTCACTTAAATATTTATAAAAGTAATAATATATGGTTTGCAGTTTGACCGAAAGTACTTTATAAGCAATTCAATTTGAACAATAAAGAAAATTATGCTGCTATAAAAAATTATTTATTATTTGAGTAAATATATACAAAAAGTAAATAGTTTTGTTTCGTTTTAAAAGTTTCTTAAGCTCATATAGTGCTGCGTATATTCTATCATATATTTGAAATATCTATATTGTTGTTGGACAATTAAAACAAATTGTTTAAAATTTAACTATGTCAATCTTAATCTAAAATTCATAAAATTGACAACAAATAGAAATTGTTATGTCCAATAATAGATATTGTACCTCGAAAGAGATAAAGTTAAGGTAAAGTAAAGATTAAAGTCAAAGAAAATTTTGGAAAGAGCATTATAAGAAAATTTTATTTTTGTCATATTGAATTTGTAATAAGAAATTGTTCAGTCGTCGACTGATATTATTTTAATTTGTTGAAGTTATTTTTCATAAAATTTATATGAAACTTTATATAATGTAAAAAAATAAATATTAAAAATATAAACATGAAAATATAAAAATATTTTAATTTCTCTTTTATCTTTTGTGTAAAGGTGCGTCATAAGTGTTGTATCTTTGACCAAAATTCAATTTTTTATGCTAAAAGAGTATATAAAAAGTAAAAATTTGAATCTACAAAAAATATATAATTTTAATATTAGAAGAAATATTTTAGAATAATTTTTGCCTTTTTACATCAAAATAAAACTTGAACAAAGAAAAATGTCAAAATTAATCAACGAACAACTAATTTCCCTTATTATTCTCTCTCAAATCTTAAATTTCTTACTAAAGAAAGATAATTATCTTCTTTTACCGATTATTTAATTTATTTATGTCGATAGAGCAGGCAAGACTCTGGAATGAGTCAGTATGCAGATCCGTTAGATAAATGGTTTAAAACCTAACTCTAAGTTGTTCCGACGTGAATGTAAAATCCATATTAATAGTGTTTCTTCTGAGAAACTCTGCTAAGACCAGTTTTAAGATTTGCGCTGTCTCGACAGATGGATACTGAGAATCAATTCTATATATCCTTGACATTGACATCAATTTGAAAGAGATGCATTTCAAACGTGCCTTAATATTACAGTTGTCTGCATTTTAATCGAACCAAAGCGAAGTTTCAAACCGAACTAAATTTCAGGCAATTGATTAAGCTTTCTAAATAAATAACCTCAATTACATTATCGATAAAAGCTAATGATTGAACTGTTTGCGGCTCAAAATATCGACCTACTTTCTAAGTGTCTCATCCGATATGTCCTTGAGGCAAGATTCAAAAGTAATAGAAGGCTAAAAAGGTACCAAGTTAAAATACGGCGGTAAATCGGGCCTTCATTCGCGCGCACGCGCGCGAAACCGCGGCGTGAATTATTGCGCGATTATTATTATTACTTTTTTTCTTTAGCGACCGGCGATCGTGACACGAAAGCGACTCACAATCCGTAATGCACTCGCCTAAGTGAAAATCGCGGCGCACTCGAACGGGACAGCCGATTACGGCCGTCGGCGAGCCATTAGCGAGTTCGCGCCGGAACAGATCGGTTTACTGCAACACTCTGTAGCTCGATGCTTAATTATTTTGTACCGCAACCGTGCATTTTGGCGCAGCGGTTGCGATCCGGCCGGTTACTAGGCGCAACGACCCGTGGAAAATAGTTCGGCGGCCGGTTCTGTGCCCTTTCCCTCCGCAAGCTCCCGTTTCACGCGTGCCGCGAACCGGTCGTCTTGTACCGGAAATGAAAATAAACGTGTTTTATCGGATAATCACGTACTACGGTGTTGCCCAATGAAACGAGATTGGGTAGTGGATGGGAAACCCGATGAGAAGCGTGCTGCGTTAATTTCAGGATTGCGACCCCAGCGAACGAAAGTGAATTCAAATGAATAGAAATGAATTCGTTTCGACATTCTTGAGCTTGCGACATTCTCAGATTTTTTGAATCCATTTGAAGGAAAAAAAGTAATACAATATGGATGTCAGTACATGATGAATAATTCATTTCGTATTTCAACTCGTTTGAATTCAAAAATAATATAATGAGGCATGAATCCATCTGAATTAAAAACGATAAATAGCAAATTTCGTATTTCAATTCATTCGAATCCAAAAATAATATGGGATATAAATCCATCCGAATTAAAAATTATAAATAGCGCATTAAGCATTTCAATCCATTTGAGTTCATTTGAATAAAGAAATACTCCGGACTTGAAAGCGCGAACTCGGATAAATTAAAATGAATTGCAATTTTCAAATTATTCGAATTTATTTTCGTTTGTCGGGACATTAATTCCAGGATTGCGATCGCAGCAACCTTGAAGGAATTGAAATAAATAAAAATAAATTCATTTCGACATTTTCGAATTTACGTGTCAGATTTTTCGAATCCATTTGAATCCAAAAATAATATAATATGGATATGAATACTTCCGAATTCAAAATGATGAATTAAATGGCTCATTTCGCATTTCAATTCATTTGAATCCAAAATTAATACAATGAGATAAATCCATCTGAATTTCAAATTATAATAGCTTATTTCGTATTTCATTTCATTTATAATCCAGAAATAATATAATGGGACATGAATCCATCTAAATTCAAAATGATAAACAGCGCATTTCACATTTCAATCCATTTGAATTCATTTGAATCCAAAAATGTTCTGAAATTCTAAAGTTCAAATTCGGATAAATTAAAATAAATTGCAGCTTTCAATTCATTTTATTTTCGGAACTATCAAGCGCGGCAACAGAACAGATTTTTGATAAAAATATCGCTCATTTGTATTTCGTTTATAGTCCAAAAATAATATAATGAGATATGAATCCATCTAAATTCAAAATGATAAACAGCGCATTTCGTATTTCAATCCATTTGAGTCCATCTGAATTCTAAAAATATTTTGAAACTCCAAAGCGCGAACTCAAATAAATTAAAATAGATTGCAATTTTCTATTTATTTGAATTTATTTTCGTTTGCTGGGACTGTAAAAGCGTGACAGCAGAATATTTTCGATAAAAATATCGTGCCAGTTTCACGTGGGTGTTTTTTTTTTTTCTGCGAGAAGGTGGGTGTTCAATGATGTGCGCTTGCTAATAGCAATCATGACGAGAGAAAAAGGGAACAATTATGGAAACTGTAAAATATCGCGCGAGCCTTCAAAGTCTCATTATACTCGGTAATTGAAGACACGACATGAAAATACATAATTCTACGTGCACCAGAAGTAAGAATCTTAGAGAAAGTTTAACTTCTAAATAATAATTCACAAACAATGTGCAAAGGAGCTGCGAAGGCCGCGCAGGATATATCTTCGTGCAAAAAGATATTCTTAAATATTTCTCAGTTAGTCACGCTAACAAGCGTTTCGATTCCAGCATCGGTTCATCTTCAGCGTTTAACGTAATGTAACTCAGAATGGTTGGAATATAAAGATGTGCTTAACAAAGGTTGATTTCGATAATAGCTGTCGTTGGTTTGCGTGACTCTCATAATTCCTTTATGTACATTGCTTGAATTTCTATTTCTCCGTGAGCCTTTGTTCGAGATGCTTTTATTTTCTAAATAATATTTATTTCGCAAAAAGTATAAAGGGAAATTCCCCCCCCCCCTCTCTCTCTCTCTCTCTTTTTCTCTTTTATTTTTAGCATCGTGGACGACGTAGCGAACTGCATCGACCACCCCTTCCAATACCATTGATCTCAGAAATCCATCTCGTAAAAAAAATCTCGACGTTGTACAGTGATATATTATTTTCTCTTTCAGATTTCCGATTTGTAGATAAAGTTTCGGATGTCGCCGTTTCCTCCAGGACGGCGGAAACCGCTCGGTTGCGCTCGAGAAGTAGGGAAAGGTCACTGGCATCGTAAAAACGCGGTGGACGAGGTGCCGACGTTCTCTGGTGCCCTGGGGCACGATACAATTATGCACCACCACCACCACCTCCTCCTCCTCCTCCTCCTTCGTGCAAAAGAGAGCAAAAAGACAGACGTCGATTATAGCACGGACAAGTTTTACGAAACGAACGTGTAACGGCACGTACTACTTCCACTGTGGGATATACATGTGCGTGTGCGCGCGCGCATTCGCATTCCGAACTTTCTTAAGCAATTATGTCATAACACACGGTGCCCCCCTTTTCGCATCTGTACCTCGCGGTCTATGCAATCTGTCCTTCCTCCCTCCCATGGCGACGACATCCGTCCTCTCGCTCGCAGGACGCAGATCGCAGACGTAGACCCGAGCTCTCCGGCTATCACGTCGTCACTCGGTTGAGAATCGAATTTCACGCTAATGATTATAAAGTGCCTGCCATTTGCGGCTGCATACGCGACGCTCAGGACGAGAAGCGCGGCTTTTACGTTACTAATCGTTTGAGAAGGAACGAGTAAATTACGAGATGTTCTCGGATTAAGGAGCGCGTATAATTCGCACGTTTAATTTTGTCGTCGAAATTGCATTCAAGATGGGGATTACAAGTTAGGAGATTCATGTCTTAAACGCTCGCATTTTCTTTAACTTAATCCGATTCGTGAAACGAAGAACTCAAGGGGGAAATGTATAGGAGAGAGTTGTCAAATGCGTACCACACAGGTTGTTTTTTTATTATATTTCTCCTTTGGTGCTGATTTCTACGCAAATGAACGTTGGAAATTGTAACTTGATGTTTCAGATACTGTTACTGTTATAATCTTTAAACTTTCATCGGTAACAATTTAATTTATTATAAGCCTCTTGCAATTTGGTGCAAAAGATATGATTTAGGTTCGAATTTATGAATTAAAATAATTAAAAATATGAGGAAACGTTATCTAGTATACTTATTCTATTAATAATTTATCAAGGAAAAAATCAAATATTTAATAATTAATAAATAACAAAATATAAAGACGTGTCGAAATAATACTGACTTGAATTTATTTTTGCCTTCAATATATTTTTATTTATATCAATTATTAAATTTATTATTTATCACTTATCAATCTTATTACATTTATTGTAATAAAATTTGTAATGATTACACAATTTTAGAAGTTTGATAAAGGCATCGATTTAATCTTCGCATTGATTGCAAAGGTGCATACACAATAAATGCGAAATATTCTACAATAAATCTTCTTTTACGAATTTATAAAAATTCCAATGAAGTTGCATGATTATATTTTCAGCTACATGAATTAAAAAATCTACATCAATTGTATCTAAGTTTTTAAAGTGTTATTAGCACGTACAAGACAAAGTGTAATTTGTTAAATTTCAATTTATTTCTCATTTTTTATTTGTTTTATACTTTTGTCACTGAATGCCGCTTACCTTCAGTAAAATTGTAAAATATTGATGAGGTAAAATTTATGCGACCGGTATCCCTGACAAAAATAGTACGTTCATTAAATATTTATCGAAGTGTTTATGAGATGGAAATTTAAACATGGAATTATATACGAAATGTTCACGACTGTTTGATTGACCGTTCGAAAAGCGTTGTTTGTTTTCAGAATGTTTACAAATGTTTGAGGAATGTTTCATTAAAAGTGCTCCATGTTTTCAGAATGTTGCGAATGTTCAAAGATTATTTTGTACCGTTTTGTTTCTATAGGAGCGCGACAATCGCAGTCGTAAACGTCTCATGAACAATTCCATGTTTAAATTTCCATTTCATAAACGCTTCAATAAAAGGTTTTTAAAACTTCAATTAAACACACACTCAATGCTTAAGCAAACAGCTCTTATAAACATGTTATATTTCACATTCAGCAACTCTCCCCTTCCGTAAACGCTGCCACAATTTTATTTTTCATGAACAGACGTTTATATATTAGATAAATTTATAAATTACATCGGAAAACGCGACAATTCGCGACATCATTCACGTCAGAGACATATAAAAAGAGACTACGTGCGTATCGTGTATCATAAAAAAGTATTATACTTATAATTAGAAAAATTAACTACCTTAAGAATTTTTATTTCAAGTATATTTGCGCTTTACATAAAATCGCAAATATCCCAGCGTCTCTCGCGATTGCGCCAACCGCGCCGAATTTCAATGTGCGCCGCGTTTCTGGAGAGAAAATGCGGATCCCAGGCTCGCCTATGATATCCATCTCCTATTGCCTCACCGCTTCACGCACGGACAAGAACGAGCCTGCTTATTACACGAATTTCACGGGGGACTACGCTAATTAACCTACTGCTATTGCTCAAAAGCACCGACCGACGCCGATAGCAGACGCGCTAACAATGCGAGTGGCGTATACACATTCGTTACATGACTCGTTTGCCGAACACGGTGTTCGCCCTGCTGCGTCTTCCTTTTCCACTATCTTTGCAACATTCGCAACCCGCGCACCGTTACCGAACGGTTTACGACAGACGGGAGAGTCCTCTCTACGACTTTCCGCGGCGATATCCGCGTCCACCTCGCAGTTTGATTTACGATAATTATCTTGTGACATTCGTAAGATCGCCGTTCGAGGAGAAGGAGGAACCACGGAGAGAATCGAACTTTCGCAGTAACGCACCGCTGTTCGCTCTTTTTTTCCCCTCCCGTTTTTATTATATTCTTCCTTTACTGCGGTCATTTATCTCCAACGATAATCTTTACAATTTTCCTTTGTCGTTTTTTACAAAAGTCACCAGATACTTTCGCATGCTGTTTGAAGTTGACGTGACGTGTACGCGTATAAGAAGAAAGGGGGCATCTCTTTGATGCAAGATTCAACTAATTCGGAGTCGAAAATTCCTCGCGTGCCGGTACGCGGTTACGAGTCTCGCAATGGTAAAAGAGTAAATTAACCGCGACCCGGTTGGTTTCCAAGTTATCTTGCTGAAATTTCAGCAGAGTATCCAGTGTCCCTTCCGCTTTGCGGAATTATATCAAAATAACTGTAGCCGGTGCAGCGTGTAATGACAGCAACTTCGGCAATTCCGATACCGTGTATGCAGTTTCAATTTTGAAGCGGCAATTTCGCTGTTAATTCGCGAGCCACCCGAGCGGTGTTAACGTGACGATAGATTCTTGTGACAAAACTAGATAGGTAGAACGTACTGCTAATTAAGAAAATCACGCGGCTGCAATCTCGGTATAATATTAAAATAAAATGAATATACATTCGAGAGAATTCTCTCTTGGAATTTATCCTCGCAATCGTGAAGCAACATAAATTTCGGAGAAATTTATACTCTTGGACTACGTCCAATTTTAGCAAGGTTTAGTATTCTATAATATAAAATAGTTTGGTTAAATTTCATACTGGAAAGAAAATTTGTCGAAAAATTAAAATATTTTGCTCGATACGTTTAACTGAAGTTACGTTTTACTGAGTTGGTTTAAGTTAATTCTTGATTGAAAACTTTTAATGGCTGAATAAACAATACTTTTTTTTTCATGCAACTAAAATTGTTGAATCAACCTAGTATTTAGTTGAACGTATCGGAATAAATATTTTTCAACCAATTTTATTGAAGTGTCTAAATACTTAGCTGAATACAGATCTGAAAATAATTTTATCGTAGCATCAAAGTAATTACGGATGTTTAAGCGTGATGAGCAATGTTGCAAAAAAATTTCAACATTCTAGCAATTCTGTTTGAAAGTCCGTCATAATTATTTTCATGACCCAACAAAGTTATTTTCAGATCTGTATCCAACCAAATTTTCAAATTTTACTTCGGCAAAACCGGTTTATCCGTGTGCAATTTTATTAAAATTATAGAGAAGAAAATAGCATTGTGGCTATCCCTATTATCTCCCCTGTTATTAGGTGACAAATTCTAATGATCGCTTATGGAATTATTTGTTAAGTAGCCCGACGTTACGTAGTGGTGTTAATACGCCATTACACAATAGCTGATAATTATAGAGCGTTTTAATTGTCAGTATTTCGAAACTTTTTCAAAGTACATTTTAACATTTAATTGCACATACTTCTTCATTGTTTTTAAACTTGAATGTATTATTATACGGTAGGTAGTTTTTTTTTGTTATATAACTTTTTATTCGACTATACACATTTCGAGTTAGTCAAATTATTCAGCAGCGTAGCATTTCATTAATGTGGCTATTTAAGCGAGATTTTCATATCGAAATATTTCTTCGATAAATCGATTGCCACTCTAGAAGTCATCAATATCATTTTATCCTTGTTTAACGTTAAACAAGAATAAAATAATGCCTCTAATGTTTCTAAACGCAGAAAAATTTTAAATGACGGAAAATTAAAAATATATACTTTTGCAACAAAATACTGTATATTTTTAAATAAAACAAATTTATTAAATTTTGGGGTGGCCATGTTACCACCCTATTCTTCTCTTTTATCTATTATGCAATGTCCTTGCACTTTTATACATCACGTCCTAATAAATATTGCATTACTTTTAGTATAAAATCTATTAAACAACGCTTTAATAAATATAATCGTTCGAGTTTCAATATAAAATATTGATTATTAACAAAGTTATCGAGTGAAATGCAAATAAATGCCACATTACTATATTTTCTTCTAGTAAAATTTCCCGAAGGCTAAGTTGTCCCATGACTGCCATAATTTTGAGAATAAAACTCTACAAGAAAATTTCCTCCGGGCAAGTGGAGAAATGTAAGAAATAAATATTCGAATAAAAGAAAGAATTATAAGAAGATTAATGTCCACTTTCATCAATGTATAGATTAACTTTAATCTCGGTTTAATTTACTCCTTAGCCTTTTCTGAATCTAAAAATTGGAAAAAGATAAAGAGTAAATTAATCTGAAATCAAAGTTAATCTACATTGGTGGTAATGGGCATAAAGAAAGTCTTGATCGAGAAATAATAATGTATCGTACTGTTTGTTCTTGAAAATGTTGCTTTCTCTCGCTACACCGTTAAACGTACAACGCTACAACGCGCCGGAAGAAACCGAGCACGAAAAATCGAGATCGCAATGCTCACCGAACGAAATCAGCATTCCCTAATCCGTGGCAACAACAACGAAAAAAAAAATAGTACGCCGCGGAATTCGTTAGCATTAATTGCCACAAGTTAACGAGGCTGCGAGGCGGCGCGGCGCGGCGCGGAAAGAATTCGCGAGCCACCAGCACACCAGCCACCGCGAGAGCGGCCGCGTGGCCGATCTTCTTCTCGCGTGGACGTTTAAATTTAGATGGTTCCGCGTAACGCACGCGTGGACGCGAGATCGCGTTTCCCGGCGCGCGGTTCAACATCACGCATAACTTTCCACGAGGTGGAAAGCACGTCGGCGCGATCGGCGAGGTCTTTTTTCGTAGCGAGTAATAGTGAAGTCGATTCACGGAATAAGAAGGGTCAGGCGAAGCCTACTTTCTTCCACTGAATTGTCGCGCGCTCGGGGCGGGAAGGGGAACTCCAGTTCGGCTTTATGGTGGAAACCTCGCGAAAGGGAGAGAGAGAGAGAGAAAAGAGAAAGAGAAGGCCTTCTTCTCTCGCGAGGCCGCCGGTCAGCCAGTATGTGCTAGTCCCGCGTAGTAGTAAATGTGAGGCGGTAAAACGTAGCGGCTGGCGATCCTCTCACGATCGGTTCGGATAGGATCGGATCGCGCACCGCGCACTTTTGAGTCACGCGCGAGAGCGTGGTGAGTCGCAAGGCGGGTTCGCTCGTCGATTGATCGATAACGCAACTCTGATCTAATTCATTGATCGTGGTGATCCCCGTGGTGGATACTCGCCGTGAGAGCGTGTCCGACCAGCCGGAGATTCG
The DNA here is from genome assembly GCF_016802725.1 of Solenopsis invicta. Lineage (NCBI taxonomy): Eukaryota > Metazoa > Arthropoda > Insecta > Hymenoptera > Formicidae > Solenopsis > Solenopsis invicta. Next base: position 6,550,217 of record NC_052667.1, read on the forward strand.
CACAAGTGAGTACGCAACGCTCGTCACCCTGACAGTGATTCATAGTGGTGTATACAAAGGCGAGAAATTCACTCGTACGCGGAGAAAACGGTTTTGCTAGAGCGTCTAGAAGCTTAGCCGAACGCGGATACGAAGATAAGATTTTGTTGGGCCATCAAAATAATTATGTAGAACGCGGCGAGCTGGTTTTTGCTAAACTGTCGAAGCCTCTTGCACACTGGAAAGAGAGTTTGGTAATAGTTACCAAATGCTGAGTGAGACAATGTCAATTAAATGCTCGGTTATATTTTTTCCAAGTATTCAGTAAGTGCAATCGAATTTAGTAATACTTGGAAAATATTGAGAAAAGTAAAATTATTTTTAATTATTAGTTAACCAAGTATTTAATTGGCATTGTTTCACTTAACATTTGACAGTCGTTACTAAACTCTCTTTCTAGTGCAGCATTGCTCGTCACGCTTGAACGTTCTACATAATTGTTTTGACCGCTCAAGAAAATTATTTTCAGATCTGGGTGCGGCTGAGTCTTTGGATATTTCGGCAAAAATCAGTTCATCTATTCGTCTAGACGTAGGAAAATTTTTTCCTTCGAAAAATTACGTAGTGACGAACGATACGATTACATTTTTACGAATCGCTCGATCCAGACAAGCGGGTAAAATACCGAGTTAATTTCTCACGTGACGATCAATTGATAATCTCGGACTGGCGCCTTACTTCATTTGTCCGACGGACACTCTAACACTTGGATAACGGAAAAGAAAAGGGAAAATGGCACAGTTTATCGGGAATCGAATCGGCCGCGCATTCATGCATTATTATGATCACGATGCAAATATTGGCTCGGGTTAATGTGATTATTGGAACAGCCTTGAGCCTCGGAATACGCGTAATCGCGCGCGGGTGTGTTAAACCCCCGGTAAGCAATATATGTTTCCATAACATATATTATTTGTAATCTTCAAAGAGAAATTAACATTTTTTAATAACAAATTACATTTAATATGTACGACAACGAAATATCATCTTTTATAAGTTCATATAATGTTTGATGGGAAAAAGTCTTTTGTCAAGTAAAGGAAATTAAAAATAACAAAAAACTGCATGAATTATTTAAAAAATATGGAAATTTTGCAGAATGCGTATCTCATCGATACTTTATATTTTTACTTAATAGCAATAAATAAATAAAATTTAACATATAACTTCTGTAAGTGCTAAAAATATGTTTACAAATTTTATGCAATTAATAATATTTTTATATTTTTATTAAAAAAGGTTTATTATAAAATATTTTACTATTTTATAATTTATAAAATTGTATGTAAAATCGCGAAGAATATTATTTCAGCACCAAAATTTTGCTATAATCGTATATAATTTATTTCATCTGTAATTGTATTATATACAAAACGCAATCTATATAGATTCAATTGTTACTTATTAAAATATTTTACATTCACTGTATATTTGCAATTATTATAAGATTAAGTCAATATCCATATAAAATTTATATCAAGTTTCTAAAATTTTATCATCATAAATGACATTAATACAGTGCTAATAAATGATAATTGTAAAATTAATAATTTATATTATAAGTCAATTGGAAAAATAAATGCACACAAGCCACTTTTATTTCACTCATTATCTTTCCACTACCGTTACATAAATATTAATTGTTAAATATTTAATCCTTTTTTCCAATAATTATAAAAAAAATAAATATCAGTTAATGGAATTCTCTATATTTTTCATTACATTAATTCACATAAATTCGATACTTGCAAAGGCGATACGGTTCAGAAGACTCACAGAGGTACGATTTAGGTTAATCATAGTTTTTGCGCACTGTTGCAAAAAGACTCGTAATAAATATAAATTGTTATTGACGAAAGTTTAAAGATTATAGTAATAGTAATGGATACCTGAAACACATCGAGCTACAATTTCCAACGTTCATTTCCGCACAAATCAGTATATATCATACTAAATGGGAAACGTAACAAAAAATAACTTAAGTGGTACGCACTCGGCAACTCCCCCCTCCCATCCGCGCAACATGATACGCTGCTTAATTACCAGAAAAATTAGATGTTCTAATCATGTTGCCGCATTATCGTGCGCCGATCTCCCGTTTCGCGAACAACATAATCATATACGATCGTGCGTTGTCGAATCCCGTGAATTATCTTTCGAATATTAGCAATGCAAATTACCCAATCCGTGGCAAGACGCGCGCGTAACCCGGTTTATCGATTCCCAACGATTCCGCGACATCTTCAAATCGACCGTTACTCGCGGATCGTAAATCAGGATAAAATTCGAATCGGTGAATGCCGCGATACTGGACACCGTGTCGCGGCATCAAATGTCTGCCGCACGGATACTTTATCAAGGGTACACGCAACGCATTGTACGCGCCGGCGTTAATGTGCGAGAAGAGAATCAAACTACTTGTCACATAGTTCCGCTATCGGGAATGCGCTTGACGTTAATATACCACCGATACGTTGGTAACGTCGCGCAACAAACGCATTGTCGCGAATGTAAATTTCAGAATTTCGCAGAACACTCCCGCGCCGGTCGCGGACATTAATAATCTCGCCGGGGATAACGTTACGTCCATGTAGACGGGCATCATCTACCTCCCGGACAGCAGTTGTAAAGTGAACCCGACGTATCCTAATAAAAAATGAACCGGGCGAACTTGCTTTACTTTGTGCGAAGTTGTCACGCGTGTGCCGGGCCCGGCAGGACTCTGCTGGCGCGCGAGCACGCGGAGAAATTCTTATCAAAAATGTATAGCTGCGGAATAAAAGATACAAGAACCATATAAACCATCGCGCTCAGAAAACGAGAAACTGTCCGTTAAAAGTTTCAACTGTCGGCCCGGTCAGCCGGAAGACTCGAAATAACGACCCGAAGCCACGAGGCGTGACGCGTATGAGGAGAAATTAAAATGTTGAATCTTTTTTTTGTAATTTCCTTCTTTAAAAGGTTTAAAAGAAAACGTAGAAAAAAAATTAACGCGAAAAAGCCAATCGAAACTGTCGATCTCGACGGCGGATTTGACGTGTGTAACGCACGAAAAAGTATCTTTCTCGTTTCCCGTCCGTTAACGGTTTACGGCGACAGCGCGCTTGACGTGCAACAATCGTCTCTTTTCTTCTTCTTCTTCTTTTATCTATTTTTTTTTTTTTACGATCGCGCGTGTCAGACATTTATGGTCAGGGCGTATATCAGGGACGTATCGGTCACAATTCCGGATGCGCACGGATCGCTCGGATCCGCGGCGCTGTGCGCCTCTATTTACCGAAGCCGCGTATATCGCGGCCATTTATTCGGGCACGGAAGGGGACCGACGACGCGACGGCGGCGGAAGAAAAATACGCTGAAATATACCGGGAAGCACCGGCGAATGGATTCACGGACCGCAGACACGGCCGTTCGATAATGTTGCACTTTATATCGCAAATAATAGACGACGTCCGTGCGCGCCGCGCCGCGCCGGAAGCTTTGTTCTCCGCCTCCTCTACGTATGGTCATCTGGGTTACACATCCGAGTGTTACACATTTTGCGCTGCGTACGTCTCGTCGCGGTATGTGTACGCACACACCTGTTCGCGCCGAGTAAATATTTCATTGCGCGTTTGAAACGGGTCCCCTTCTCACGCGGATAACGACGGTATCCCGTGATGTGAGATCTATTTAAATACATACCCGATGCAGTGAGGCGTGTCGCGCGTTTGAGGATGCGCAATTTTTGTGATTTACCGCTAGCACCGCGATTCTTTTTCTCTCTTTCTCTGTCTCTCGAATCGCAACGCGGCACGCAATTGGATTTTCAGTCGCGACATCGCGTGCGATTTCAAATCACAAAGAGCAAGTTCAAGATCGAGCTCGTGAATCAAGTATTTATTCTTCAAATATTTATGTTAGGGGAATGGTAAAACAAGAAATTATCTTAATCTGACGTGATTTAAATATTACTAGCGCACATTTCGATTCCGAGTTGTTTTGAATACTGATTTTTTAATAGTAGACACGAGTTAATCAATTTGTTTGAAATCTGTTTCTTTTTATTAGTTAGTGATAATTTTGTAAAACGTGGTGTGTTCAATGGTATAAAACTAATATGAGATGTACAAGACATCGGAGTGAATACAAGAGCTAAGCACTTCTATTTTACTGCACTACCTCCTTCGCTATTCACTCTGCACTTGCGTCTCACGAAACAACCACTAAGCCTTTTACACTCCCTACAATAACCATTTTACGTAGGTTATAATACATAATTGCGCTACTTACTGCACAAATTGCTGTTTGCTGCACAAGTCAACAAATCGATTTAACTCATTAAATCCGGAAAAAAGTTTCTTCGAGTAAAAAAAAAAATTTGTTTGACTCAAAGAAATGTGTGCGTTGCTGTAGAGATAAATTTATTTGATTTAAAGAAATTTTATCGTTGTTTTTTTTTATTAGAATTAAAGAGATAGATTGGTTGTGCAACGCTAATTTGTTTTTAATAAAAGAAATATATTTTCTAAACCATAACAACTATATTATTTCCTACATTCCTGTCAGTATTTTTTTTTAATTATTCGTTTAAATTAAACAAATAATTTAAACAAATCATTTATTTACTTTAAAAAAAGGGTAATAACATTTCCTGAAATCAAATAAATTTTTATTTTCACCTTAATTTAAAAAACCCAAATTAAGAAAACAATTTCATCAATTTAAACATGTTTTCTCTGATTGTGAGTGGTTTTGTTAACAAGCCTCTTCATTAAAGTCTCTTTATCGCAAGAGTAAATTTATCATGTTACTAATTGTAAGTATTTAATTAATATAAATCTAACAATTCTATAATTGTTTAATTAATCTAAATATTTAATAGTCTCACACGCAAGAACTAAAAATAGTTGAAGCAATTAAAATGCTGCGAGCAACTCCTAATATTACAAGAAACAAGACATATTTCCTCTTTCTTTCTTCGGCAATATTTTTTCAAGTTCAAGTAGATTTTGAGAAGTTTGTTTAAATTTCCAGAAAAATGATTATTGCCTTTTTTACTTTTATACTGCCAATTGTCGCCGTTTTTCCGCGATGCTGATTGATTCTTGCTGCGCTAATAGTGAACTGCTACCGTCGCGATGTTAGCAAATATCAATTTGTAGAAATATACATAAATGAAAGGTCTTTAATGCAATTTATTTTCAAAAGGTAAAAAATAAGAAGCTAAATGGCGCGCACGGAGCGTTATATCTATGATGTTTGGTAATAATAAAAAAACTGAAATCCCAACACAATACTGATGTGATATAAAGATGTATTACAGAATGGCTGCATGTAAATTACTCTCACTCCAATTGTTTTACTTCCACGGCATAAATCTTCACGCGGCGTAAATACAAAGTACCGTGTCGTAATTTAGAAAAAAAATGTATATATTTATAAAATATTTATTTATATATTTATATTTTATAATATATATATATATATGACAAAAAATATATAAAAAAATACATACACATATTTTTATCTACATTTTACATTCCAATATATTTAAATAAAGATTTTTCGTCCCCTTGTACGTAACACAGAGAGACGTTCGCAGATGATGTTCCTGCCATATTCCTTTTACGACATCCATGATGTTACATATGTGCGTATCCGATCTTTCTTATATTCCGGCCGAATACTTCCGAGCTGATCGATTTCGAATAGCGATTGATTCATATGGAAACGTAACTCCATCAATCTTCCGCCGATGCTATCGCGAGCGTGATTTTATACCGGTTTTACACCCATATTTTCTGCTGTCGTTGTTAGATTCGATTAGCGCGCGTCGACACATAGGGCGCGTCAACGCATAGGTTGCGTCGACGCATAGGGCGCGTCGATGATCCCGACGTGCGATCGTAGAATCAAAATTTCATCGACCAGACGGAGACAAGTAGGTCAATGCACGTTCGCGAATTTTCGCTCGGTCCGTAAGCGAGTAGTCACATATCCTCCGGATTCACCCGGGGGTCACCGGGATCGCTAACGAATAATAAACCTTTTTTTTTTTAGAAGCTCGCCGCTCGGTAAAAGGCGCGCAAGCTTTTCACTGCACTATCACATTCGCTCGCCACGCCGGATAACGTATATCCCGGTGATGTCACGTACAGCGTATGAACTGCCGGCCCGTGTAAAAAATACCGAAGAGAAGGGTGGAGAAAGAAAAAGGGAATGGTTCGACAAACGTCGGAAAAATAGATCGACTACCCGATGCAGTGCAACGTTCCCCTGTCTCGCGTAAAACGATACAAAATTTCACCTCTCGCTGGAAATAGCACGGTATAATTTTGCTCGGGACTCGCGAGTTAGAAACTTGCGAATTGCATTTAATTAATTCGAGATTATTGAGATAATACGTTAATTCAAACTTCATCATTTATATAATACAAAGTATTTTAATAATTGTCTCAGACGTATTAATCGTTTCGGGAAAAGTTTGCTGACGTTTCTTTTGCATGAAAATCATTATTACCGAAATTGAAAAATTGATGCGCATCGGGATAGCAAAGAGTTACCACATGCACACCACTTAAATAATTTCTCATTATGTTTTCCATTTGATATTGATTTATACGCAAATGAGTTGGAGTTTGATTTTCCACTTAATTAATTCACTATAAACCTATAAACATACTGCAAAAAGAAACGATTTAAATTTCTTTCTTTCTTAAGTCATATCGCCTTCGAAAATATCAAGTTTAAAATAAATTATTAAAAATAGAAAAAATCGTTAATTAATATTTATTATATTAATAACAATAATATTAATCGATATTCATTTTATTAATAATATCAAAAAATGGACAAAATATTTAATAATTAATAAATAACAAGAATGAAAATATTATGATGTCGAAACAAAACTGGTTAAACTATTTTTACGCAATTGACATATTTTTATTAGTTTTATTATCATCGCTTATCAGTGTAATATTAGTATCACTTAATATAATTAAATTTGTGATAATACAATTTAATAAATTTATAAATTTTATAAAAAATGTTGACTTTAATGCAAATAGATATATACAATGAATATAATATATTCCATGAATATAAAATATTCTAATAAACCTTTCTTTATAAAAAAAATATAAAAATTTAGTATAAAATTACATGATTACATTATTATCAGCTACAAAAATTATCATCGGCTGTAGATTTTTTTAAATGCTTTCAGCGAGCACAAGATACAAACAATTTATTAATTTTTTGTTTCTTATTTCTCATTTATTTCACAGCTCAGTCACCAAATATTTGCTTACATTGAGTAAAAATCGAAAATATCGATGTAGTATAATTTGAGCGATACACATTTAGCTCACATTTTCTATATTCATAAAAAAAAATCACAATATATAATAAAGATCTAAAGATCTAACGCGACCAATCAATTAAATACAATTAATTTGATAAGAGTTCCCCAAGGACGTGTAATACTTCCAGCTGGGATGCTCGCGTTCCCGGGAAATTTTTAATTAAAATCCATTCTCGCCCCAGGGAATTTCATCCGTTGTATTCCGATCATAGTAATTGGCGGGTTAGCCTACAGGGATTTCGCGTCAGCGAGCCATACACCTCCGTGGACGAAAACTATCAGATCCGTGCGCGAACAGATTCTGCTAGAGTCACGTCAGCGAATAAACGTCATTATTGCGACGGCGAAAGATGGATAATAATACGGGACAAAATCGTATCGCTCGCGTGAATGGAGCGGCGACGATCGCAAGAAAAAAAAAAAAGCGGAATAATCCCCATCACTTTCTTGCTCAATGGCGGGGTCGTTAGCCCCTTTTGCGCGCCGTGAATATCTTAAGAGAGTGTGCCACTTAGCGCGGACGATACAGGCGGCAAACGGTGCCATTAGAGCGCCGTTTGAAGTCATTAGTAAATCGACTGCACTTATCTCTAAATGATTTGTACAACATTTTCGAGAGCGCGCGCGCGGAACACAACGATGATATTGCTCGAAATCCTCTGCTCGAAGTCCGATTTCCAATCTAACGATGATATAGCTGAAGATAAATTGTGTCCGTCATTCGTCATGATGCATCGCTATTTCCTTTTCGCCGCTAACGAGGGAAAATCTCGACGAAAATTGACTCGACCTCCGTCCCCGCGGGTGCCCCCATTAATAAACGAAGCTGCGTTTTACGATTTTAAAAGCGGGGTTGCGAATTGTTAATGTCGAAGACATTACGGATGCAAAATAAATCTGCGCTCGTAAGCAAAGTATACATAATACATGCGCGCAGGGAAAACACGCGGAAAACCCGTTAATTTCTTTTTGGAATCCTTTTTCCGACCGTTGAAAAAACTAGCGAGTAATTTGCCGCGACGAACATGGGAGAGAAATGGGGAACGAAAAAAATATGTTTGTTGCCGGATATCGCCGTTGCTATTGAATGCCGCGAATGGCGCGATTGCGAGCGTGGCGTTCAATTTTTGCGATGTAAAATCGTAACGCGCGCGCAAACGAGCGAGCGAGAGAGCGAGAGGAAGAGAAAGAGAGGAAGAATGGAGAAATGGGACGCGCGCCGTGCGATCGTACCATCATCGGAACCGGCCGTTCCGTTTCCTACGAGAGTTCCGAATGAACCGTCTCCGTTGAAGCGCCAATAACGACCGGACGGTAAATCCGGAATCGATTCGGAATTATTATCCTGCCGTGAATTCAAAATTCATGCGGCCCAATTCGATTCGATTCGATTCGATTCAATTCGATTCGATTCGATTCGACCGAATTTAACGCCGTTAGTCGCCGACTAACACTGACACGCTTCTCTCATTTTCTCTCTCTCTCTCTCTCTCTTGCGTCTACACTCACATTCCCTCTCTTTTCCCATTCTCCACCTGCTTGTCTGTCTTCGCTCAAGAATTGATTTCCGGGCACTACTTTCTATTACGCGACCGCGGAATATTATCCCGTCTCCGGCGGAATGAAGAGCAGGAGAGAAGAGAAGGAGAGTGAAAAGCAACAATTTCATTTCTCGTATTCAGGTCGCGGCCGTCCGCGATCGTCGCTTTCATAAGTCGAATCTGCTGCATGCGTTTATAAAGTCATCGCGCCGCGCGCCACCGTCCGTCTCCGGGACGAATAGAAAATATAATATCCTTTCCGAACGCGTCCGTCCGCGCACGCTTGTATATTAATCATACTTATGCCGCCTCCGTGTGCGCCCGAACCGTCACGTAACAGTGTCAGCCGCGTTAAGCGCTATTACTCGAATTAGTGGCGTGGCACGGATAATTTGCATAATCGAACTTTCGAAAGGTTCGAGCCGTTGTCTCGGAAGTTATCGAAATTTCTACGGTTTGTCAAAGCGCCGTCGGAGCGTTCCTTCGAAATTGCCTCCCGCTGTAATTATCCGCGCGAAACGATCGGGGGCTGATGTGTAATTGAGTTTCTGATTAATGAGCGTCCCGCCCCGACTCTTTTTTTCTCGCGATCTCACTTTTAACACGAGAAAAACAAGTGTATATCGATATATTCTAACTTTCAAATGTACATACACATATAGAAAAGGTTTCAATGCCGTTACTCTTTTACGTCGAGAGAAAAAAATATCTCACAGTGATAAAGTTTACTAACACAAAAAAAGTTATTTGCTCGGTGGGTCCATGTAGCTTATTTATTTGCACTCAAGTTAAAAATTTCTTAATTAAAGTATGTAAATAAGATGAAGAATGATTTCTATTCAGGTAATTTTTTTCTCTGCACTTTTTAGAAAGCATTTACTGTTGGATTATTTTTATATTCAAGATAAACAGATTTTTTAAATTTAAGAAGACAATTTAATTAAATTTAATAATATTGTTAGCTTATTTTTAAAATCATCATTTAAATGTATCAAATGCGAAGATACAAAACTACGTACTAAGATAATGTGTCCATTTACTTAAAAAAGTAATATTTTCACTTAAACAGAACAAACAAATGCTTGCATCAAAATATACGGTTTAAAAAAAAAGTATTTTTTTATTTCAGAAAATTTTTCTCTCAGAGTGTATGTAATATAAAATAAAATTAATACAGCAACAATCATAATAATTGTTGGGAGCAGAGTATTTTATTCTTAAACGGAAAAATTCTTATATCTAAAATAAAATTCTTATATCTAGAATAAAATGATCTCTCTCTCTCTCTCTCTCTCTCAGACAGGTTTAAATTAGACAAGGAAAATTTGTGGCGAATCTCGTAATATTCTTGACTTGGCAATATATTGATCTGAGGAAAATTTAAAGAATCTTTTTTCAATAAAGTATCACGAAGGTCCAGAAAGGAGCTGCTCGCTTCGCATAATACATACTAAAAATACTTTGTTTCACAGCCAGAAGGTTCACGAGGACTTACGCGTAAGCAAAAGCCGCTGAGTTTCTGCGGATGCGTTGTTATAATGCATCGCATGCGAATCTTTCTTACGAGACAGTGCTTCGCACGGTCTTCTTATCTGTATCTCGAACTGCGTAGCGATTGATCATCGTGCATTATAGTGGCAACAACAAATTTTTATTCCAAATGTAAGAATACGCAAGTAAAAATTTATACATGTTACACTCTTGTGTCAACAACAGATCAATTTTATTTAATTCGACGGAGAAGAGTAGGAATTATAGACATCTTAATATTGCTAAGATTAAATACATCAAGAATATTTTTAGACCTGTTTCTTAGAAACCTTCACTGATTGTAAGAGGGTACATCTCAATTCCGCAACTCCATTTCCTCTCGCGAGGAGTCTTAATTCTGAGACGGAAGGGGTGACAGCCGATGTTTCAAGTCCGAGATTTCATTTTACATAACGTCGTTTCACCGTTTGCAAACGGCTTCACCTAAACGATGAACTGCTTTCAGCTCACCCGTAGCGCGATTCCGATTTCGCTGCCCGATCGGGAGTGCAGTCTCGGCAATCTCGCGCGGACAAAGTGGAAAAACGCAACTTCCGGTACGGACGTAAGATCCTCCGCCGAGTTTTTCGATGCAACGATACGTGACGGGAATGGATTTTCCACGTGTTCGTTAACGCTCCCGCATACACGCGCAAGCACGTGTGAAATAAGCCGTTCGTGCACGACGAGTTTTTCTCGTCTCGCGAAAAATTCGCCTTTGCGTGCTACCGGTGGCGTGCGCGAGGCGTGCAACGGCGAGACCGCAGGTGGGTCTCCGTGTGAGAAATGGGCGCACCTCTTAAAGCGGAGAAAGTTTTCCTTTTTTTTTCCCTTTTTCCGAGCAGCCGCTACCGTCTCGATATAATCGACGGATGCGAAGGCGGATGAGTGCGCTGCGAAAACTTCCGCTTCCGAAAGCTCGCAAGCTTAAAGAGAAAAAGAGGGCGAGAGATAGAGAAAGAGTGTGTTTGTGTATGTGTGTTGGTCTATTGGTGTGTAACATTTCCTCGAACGATTTAAAAGAAGAAATAAAAGTTAAGAAAGAGACAGAGAGTGAGAGAGCTTTAGAATAAAATGTAAAGTCTTAAAATTCCTTAGCAACGTTTCCCCTTTTTAAAAGACCTGATAGGTCTGCACCAAAGAAAGAGTTTGATTTAATAGCTACTAAATGTTAAGTGAAATAATGTCAATTAAATATTCGGTTAATATAGCCAAAAATAATTTTGCTTTTCTAACATATTTAGTAAGAGTTTGATAATAGTTATACTTTTTTACTATTTTTTACTATTTTTTAAATATTTAATAAATATAATTAAATTTACTGAATTTGATTATACTTACTAAACATATTGAAAGGTATAATTATTTTTATTTACACACACATTAACCAAAGATTTAATTGGCACTGCTTCACTCAACATTTAGCAGCTATTACCAAACTCTTTCTTCAGTGTACGACTTGGAGGAAAGAAGGGTATTGCTACTTGTTAAGCGTGCTAAACATTTTAATGTCCTAGCACGTCCCGTGAAATGTACATTAAACGTTAAATACGCGGAATTCATAAAGGTGAACAAGAGTGGTACATTATCACGTCTAGCAATTAGACGGGCGCGTGTTCATGCCCTCTGAGAATTTCGAGCAGTGTAACAGCGTTACGTGAGCTCTCAGAAATTACTAAAAGTAAAAAGAAGCGCCGCGTACGCGCACACACGACGGACGCGCGGTTAAAATGCGTTACGTATAATTTCGTGAGAAAGAACAGCGACCTATTGTTTTACCGAGTGGTGAGAGGAAGACGGAAGCGGCGCCGCTTTATCCGACGCGAATTATAATATGAGAAAGTCCACAACTTTTTCTATTCCCAACTGCATATCATTTCGATCCTAGCTCTGCCACTGGATATTGTATAAGATTGACACGCGCAATAATCGCGCGAGCGAAGGCAACGGAAGGAAAAACGACTCTTTAAACGTAATTTGCCTCGTGGCCCCGGTTCCGCCGCCTTCAATGAACGGATAAGTAATTAATAATTTCGCGGTTACAAACGGCCCGCGCGTGCGAATAGGTGCCCGTTCCTTTCGTTCCCGCCATATACTTTACGTAATTTGACCTCGGGTTTTTTTACGCGAGAGATTTCTTCATGTTCAATGACGTGCGTTTCGTCGCGTGGCAGAGAAATAAAGACCGGTCTCAAACGCAAAAGACCGTCGTCGTGCCGCTTTCAAAATGATCGATTCGATCGGTCCGCGCGTTGCGCAATTACAATCACGAAACTAATTGTCCGGACACAGGATGTTGGGAGTTTATTTTATGCAATAGCACAAATACATTCTCAGACTCGAGTAGAAACAGATGAAGATAGAGTAGACTATGCAGAAAAAGTTTCTTCCGATCAAATCATTTCCTTGATTTAAATAAATATTAGTTGGTGCAAAATAATTTATTTTTAAACTTGGGAAACTAATTTTTTTTAATCAAGGAAACGATGTTAAAAATAAATGTATATTTATTTAAAAAAAAAAAAATTTTGCACCGGTGTACAAATTCACAAAATATAATTTCTTTTCTTTTTTTTTATAGAAAACTCGATTGGAAAATAAAAATTCTTGCTAGTGACACATTTTTATTAAAAACAGACTGAAAAAGTTCACTGGCTTATTATTAATAAAATCAGATTGACATGTGTATTTAAATAAAGTTGCAACAAAGCATTTCGATTCTGCTTCATTTATTTTTACTTAAGTCTAAAAATGTGTACATAAGATTGCGGTAAAATTGTGGCGGGTTATTAAATGAATGAGATAATTTTATACACAGTCGCAAAACTAATTGTCCCAAAACGAAGTATTGGGAATTTATTTTTGTGCTATAAATTTACCAAATATTTTCATTTTTAGAGAAAACTTGATTGAAAGTGTGAAAATCCTTACCAGTGATACATTTCTATTAAAAGCAAGCTGAAAAAAAATCACTGGCTGTGATTATAAAATCAGGTTGAAAGGTATATTTAAATAAAATTGCAACGCGTTCTACTTCACCTTATTTTAATTACCTTATTTTATCTGTGGGTATTTAAATCTGAAAATGTGTACGCGAAAGATGATAAAACTGTGGCGGAATAATATTAATTTTATGTATAATCACAAAAACTAATTTTATCTGCAGGATACTAACAATAAGACGCGCAGGATATTAAGAATTCATTCATTCTTCGCTAAATAAAAAAAGAGCATATTTTTTTATGAAAACACGAAAAAAATAGATTGGGTAATTCAATAAAGCTATAGCTCGCTGCGCGAGTTCAACATCTAGCTGAAAAGATTTGTTTATTTAATAGAGAAAATGTTTGAATGTCACCATGTCTGAAAGCAACGAATAAATTGTTAAAGCAAGTTAGTTTTTGCTATGATAAAAATTGCTAATGCATTAGAACAAGTTATCTTTAATACATCGTCAAAAGTGTAAACCACTTCAGCCAGCATGTTTTATTAAAAATTGGAATCCGTACATAAACTCGATTGATTTTCGTAGAAAATTGTCTGGCTGCGTTAACAAATAGGTTTCATTCGCTGTGCTGTTTTGACAAACATGATTAATTGTAATCGCTAATTTTAATCAGCTGTAAAATTTTTTAATGTTGCTACTTTAATATAGAAAGTAGCCATAGATCTGTCGAATCAATGAAGCTCTCAATTTTAACAAATCTCCCTTTTTTTCAGTGACTAGCAGAAGTTTCCGCTAATTAAATTTTTTCTATAAACTTGTGATATTTGGTGAATTCGTGGGGCAAAAGTAAACTTCCACATCCCGCGTCCGGACAATTAGTTCCGTGACGACTATATCAAGAGCTCCGGACAGAGCGGCGAACTCCGCGTGATCTTACTTAATCTCTCCGTCGTGCATTATTCATCGACCATGTGCATTGAACCGACCGACGGCGACGGTGCGTACGGCTCGAGCGTTGCACTTGCCCGTTGCATCGAGGTCGCTCGCTCGATGACGAAGTACATACATACACATACAACGCGCCGTCGACGCGGCCGCGACTCGAAATCGTCATAACTTTCCCTTCGCCGGGGCGGGGAGGAGAGAGGGGTCAGGTCCTCGGTAGCGCTCTTCTTCATTCCGGAGACGCGACCCGTAGGTATCGGCGAGGTATGCATATTAAGTCGTACGCGCGTCCGCATCTAGGCGTCGGGAGTCACGACGACCTAGATGTTCCCACGGCGCGGAGCGGCGCCTCCCAGGACAGGAACGCGCGAGACGTGTCGCGGGACGATGACAGCGAGGATGACAGCGGTGACGAGCCCCGTCTTCGGTTCGATTCCCCCGTCGAGATTCCCCTTCGCGTCCGATCGTCACCAGGACGCGAGAATTGGACGCGACCGCGCGATTACTCTCGCTCCCCGATCAACGGTTTATCTCCTGATCAACAGCGATTCGCGCGACGTATTTGATCGGATTATAATAAAATCCGTAAATTGCTGCGGTCGGAGTTTCTGGAACGTGGCGAACTTCCTCGTCCGCCGGTCGCGGTCTGACCGGCGCGCGTGTTGAAACGCGCGGTTTCGTAAACGAGATCGCCTCGCGTAGTGTGTATATGTATGTGTGTGTGTGTTGACCGTGGGATATCTCGTCGTCACATGTGTGCCGACTCGCGGAATCCACGAAACTATTTATCGCGCCTCGCGGAAAAAGGGAGAAAATTACGTGTTTGCTGTAGCCGGTTGCGGAACGCGGAAGCTGATGGCGATTTGCTTATTCAGCTGCGCTAAGAAGATTTTCATAAATTATGCGCTCTCCTCTCTGCAAGCGTGCAATTTCGATTTTATGTGGAGTAATCCGAAAATATAATATTCTCCGAGGAGATGTGCGAATCAGCGGTTGAGGGGGAAAACATAGATTTGTTAAGACAATCAAGAAGGCTCACTGATTCAGCAGACCTACGGCTGTAATACACGGACAGTGAATTTTCTATGTTAGAATAGGCAAGTTTTACTGGATAAAATTAGCGATTATAGCTAATCGTATTTGAATTCATACATAAATTCGATTGATGTACTTACGTCGTAGAACGTAAAAAAGTCCGAAAAAATAGAAAACGTGAAAATAAAGGTACACGTAACCACACTGTTACGTGCCTTTATGTCATAATACTGTGTTGTGATTTCTGCTCTTTTTTATTCATATTAATGAAACCGTAGTAAGTTGAATCGTAGTAAGTAACGCAATCATATTGTAACCTACTTATTGTAGAAATGTAAAAGTTATTAGTTATTTCGTGATACATAAGCGCGCAAGGCTAGTAAAGAATAGAGCGTAGCAAAATAGGAATGCTTAGCTTTGTGCTCTTTGTTCAGTTTGGCGTTTTGTACATCAGTTTTGGAATATATGGCACTTTTAGCACACGAGAATGCAACGCTTTGTGATTGAGAACCAGTACTTTCCTAGTCAAAATTCCTCTCAAAACTTTTCGTATAATTTTTCAGAACTTTTTTTTCAATTTTCTGTACGAGTTGTTTTTTAGAAATCTCTCAAATATTTTTAAACAATTAAAACATTTTCCAGAAATAATTTGAAAAATATCTGAATATTTTTCATAATTTCTCTTTATTAAACTATCAATTCTGTTTAATTATAGATTCCAATTCGTGCAGGAAGCTATAGCTTCGCTGAACCCAATCTATTTTTTCCGTGAGTTTTTTGATGCCAAATAGAATCGAATCGAATTTCTCTTCTTTGTTCGAATTCAAATTGACAAAATTTTACCCGAATCGAATCGAGTCTAGTTGCTAGAGTCTAGTTGCTAGATCACAGAAAAAAAAATAGATTGAGTGATTCACCAAAGCTATAATTTTCTACACGAATTCGACATCTGTAACGAAAGATAATTTGACGGTTCAACAAAAAAACAATGTCAGAGAACAATGAATAAATCAGAGCAATTAATTCTCTGCTGATGAAAATTGCAAACGTAACGAATAAGCTTCTTCATCACAGCAGCACGATATGCGCCATTTTCGTTAATACATTTTGTTAAAAATTTTAATCCATGTATTCCGCAAAAGCTTCTTTAACTGTATAAGCAAAAAATTTTGCTGCGCTATTATAATAAATATAATTATTATTCCTAACTTTTTTTCAATTGTAAAACTTTGCTAATTTAGCTTAGAAAACCGGTTGTCTGTACATTACGACGTTAGATCTACTGAATCAGCGAAGTTCTTAGTTGTTTTAACAAATTTCTTTTACCGTGACATAACTTTTAATTATCTGCATAATTATTATTACATTGAATATTAATATGTAAATAGTAACAAAAGATTTCTATGTTGTAAAAAAAATAATACTGATGATGTGACACAGAATAAAGTTATTTTAAATTTGATTTTATAAGATTGTCAACTGCATAATTATTACTAAATTAAATATTAATATGTAAATAATAACAAAAAACTGCTATGTTGTAAAAAAAAATAATACTGATCATGTGACACAAAATAAAATTATTTTAAATTTGATTTTATAAGATTGTCAACTGCATAATTATTAATAAATTAAATATTAATATGTAAATAATAACAAAAGATTGCTGTGTTGTAAAAAAAAATAATACTGATCATGTGACACAGAATAAAGTTATTTTAAATTTAATTTTATAAAATTGTCAACTGCATAATTATTATTAAATTGAATATTAATATATAAATAATAACAAAAGATTGCTATGTTGTAAGAGAAATAATATGACGATATGACACAGAATAAAGACATTTTAAATTTGATTTTATAAGATTGTCAACTTGTGTGATTCAAACTTAGATAAAAATTTTTAAATAATTCGGATTCGAACTATTCATCAGAGATTCAAATCCGAATCGAATAGTTCGTGCATTCTCTGCCATTCTCGCGCTTACAACGCATTCTCTCTCATAGACGTCCAAATAAAAGAAATTCCTTCCAGAGCCCCTGAAGCGCATTTTGTCCGACGATCACCTTGTAAAACGCGGTTTTATTACATGAACAAACGTACGTGTCGGACGGCCCGATTGCCGATTATGGAAACGAGGGATATCGTACGCGATATCTCTCGCATTAGCTGAAGAAAGTACAAACACGGGCGAAGTGGAAGCTCTCGTCCTTTTCGTTTTCTAACAGGACGCGGACGGACCGCACGTTTCACTTCGCCTCGCGACACGCTCTACGTGCGGCCGTTCGATGCAATTAATATAGCGTTCGCGATCATTAAATTTCTAAGCGGAGGATAGAGCGCGGGGGACAACGCACACGTCTCTAACGAAATCTTTCACTCTTTCTTTACATGAAAGCTGGCTCGAGTTCACTCCCACCCCTAGGCTCGCGGCCACTTGCTCCTTGACGATTTCGTCATTACGCGGCTACTCTCGATGCGTCACGACATCGAAAGTGTCCGCGGGTATGCATTTTGTCGGCAAGGCGTATCGTCATTTACTTTTACCCGCGTACAAACGACTACGAGCGCTCTGCGTCGCGTCGCCGTCGGCCCCGTTGCGTCGGGACTTCGTGTCTCCGTGAAATACGCCTCGCGTGCCACATCCCGTTAGCGTCTACGCTAGAAAGCCAGCCCGGCAAGGCAACGTCATTATCAATGCCGGAATCATTCATCTGGACGCTACCGTCTCTCCTCGCCGCCGAGCGAGTGCGTTTCGAAAAAAAAAAACCAGAAGTATAAACGTCGGATACTTTTAAGCAAGCGAGCAAGAAACTCGTCTTTCCCTCACGCATATTAAGCATTTAAGTACACGAATGCGTGTGCATTGATACATATCAACTACTTTCTCTCGTATTCCGCGCAATTCGGAGTGGCTCAAAATCAGATTACGTTGCCTGAATAAATATTGAGCAACGCATTCTCGGATTAAATGATCGAGGTACTTCCTTCCACGTCAGAAGTATTTTGTTAAAAGGTGTACAAAAAAAAAAAAATAAATTGAATGATTCAGCAAAGCTATAGCTTGTTGCGCGAGTTCAACATTCGTAACTAGAAAGATTTGATAGTCAAACGAAAAAATTGTGTTTGAAAACAATGAATGAATCGTTAGAGCGATTGGTTCTTTGCTACAATAAAAAGTGCCAATGCAACAAGTTTTCCTCATTACAACAGCAAAAGCACGTGCCATCTTAATTAATCGTTTTATGAAAAATTTTAATTCACATATTCAATATAGATTTTCGCAAAAAAATTGTATTAATCTCTCTGTATTAATAAATTTGTTGTGATATTTTAACAAATATAGCTAGTTATAATCGCTAATTTTATTCAGCTATAAGATCTTGTTACTTTGACATAGAATATTGGCGGTCCGTGTATTAAAAGAAAGACGGCAGATGTGGAATGTATCTGGTGGAATATCATGATATCTCGTATAATTCGCATTGAATTCTAAAAGCAACCGTTAAAATTGCTTCGTTACAGTTTATTTAGACATTGTAGGATGGTTACTGATCGTTAGTGTTCGCTGTGTTTTTATAAAAATTAAATTTCAGTTTTACAGGTAGGAGAAATGTTTACAGGTGCATACTCTCTAATTAATTTCGAGAAGAGTGTTACGTATTAATTTTTTTTTAACTTTAATCTAATTCAAAGGTCCTGTGTGTAAATTTAAAATAATATTATTGAATTTAACGTGTATCGTAATGTGCGTAATAAATTCGGTAAATAAAGTCATATTATATTGTGGTTGTGGAATATGATCAACCGCCACACTGAGAGAAATATTAATCAAACGTTTAATTAGTGATCAAATGAATTTTGTAATTACTGTATCAAAAATTTAGTTACATTCACCGAATCGTTTAGTTATAAGGTGTATAAAAACAATTGTTTAGTCAAGGCTACAAAGATTGATGAAAACAACTATACGTTTAGTAATTATAACTATAAAATTCATTTGATCACTAATTAAACGTTTGGTCTATTTCGTCATATAGTTCTCTCAGTGCATTTCTCTTGCGAGTTTACAGCCTCGTAGTAGATGTTGTATAACGTTTATTGAAAGCAAAAAAATTATTTTACAAAATTTTAAGTTTTTTTATAAAAAAATGTTTGAGTCCAAAAGATTATTAAAAAAAAACTTTTTTAATAAAATGTATTTTGCAAAATGTTCGTAAAATCTCGTTTTGTGTGTAAAATTTACAAAAAATCATTAATTTATATTTTTTTTATAAATAAAAGTGCCTTTCGTGACATTAGTTATTAGTATTCCACAAACGCATCCTTTTTTCCTTTTTCATTAAATTGTAAATTACGTTTGTTCTATACATCTGACAGAACTTCTATCTATAGAGTGATTGACAGAATTCTATGGTTAATAAACTAGCATTGATTAAAATTGTGTCGCGTTAATATTTATTAAATTATTGTTAACATACAAAATGGTATTCCACAACCACCTCCTTTCCTATACAGCTACGAATCTGTTGAATCTGTGAAGTTCTTAGTTTATTTTAAACAAATCTCTTTTTCCGTGTGCAATAATTCATATAAATTTTATTCTCTTTCCCTTGCTGCATATGACTCGCAAGTCCATGTTCAAAACAGCGGTTTCTAGTTTCTACTGACAACCTCGAACGGATATTGACGCCGTAAATCCACAATGTAATATTATGAATTTCCACAGACACATTTGTTGAATAATAAAGGCAAGTGCGCATGGCGATTGCCACGAAGGTAATTAATCACGCTGTTCCAAATGTAATTGCATCAGATACAACTGTCCGACTATTTTCCAGTCGGCGCATACGTATTACGAGCTTTGTATAATTCGCGATGACGTTACGCGGTATTAAATTAATTTCACCGCTTAATAATACTTGCCGACATAATTGTTACAAAAATATTGTCGCCGTTCGTATAATCGATTGGAGCAATCTCGAGCGGCAGAATGAAGTTTAGATTAGAAAATTAAATCAGAACTCTATTATATTCGTAATGACATATTAAACGAGCATTTTAATTGCTTCTCGATCGTGCTGCGAGATAGACGGATTTCTCCGGTTTATTTTTACGCACTGTTCGCGTCCATGTTGACGCGAGTGTTGTTACAATAATAATTATTGGTTACACGGATCTTACGAATTTGCAATAGCGCGGACGAGCGTTGCATCTGTCGAATGATATTCGATAACGAGGCACACGCGTGCGAGAGACTGAAAGCTAATTAAGATGCGCATTCAGCGAATTATAAATATCCTGCATGTGTTGCTCGTTATCAGATCGCAAACGGATGCGAGATCTTCCTTCTTGAGATCGAGATTTCTCGCGCGCGACGTCCGCCACGTGTTCTCTCACACCTCTTCGTTCTGTTACTGCGAATTTGTTGCCATCGCACAGTTGGAAAATTTATGTTAAATGCAACATGTGTTACATGTCCGAGACGATCCACTCAAATTTTTGTTAATTTAGCACAAGATGAATATGTTAGAAAGTAGCATGAGTACTTAGCTTTATTGTATTCTTACTTTGTGTCATAAATATTATGCACGAAATTAACACGAGAAACGTAACGTTTTGATATAATTTGGGAATAAATTGTGGAAACGTGTCTTCAATAAAATTAACATTTATAATGTATTGACATATACATTATTCATTTATCATAAAATTAATATTTCGAAATTACATTCTTATGTTATTTGTCAATTTGTTCATAAATGATTTTGCGATATTAAAAAATATTAAACATCAAAGTAACGCAAAGAGTTTGAATAGTATAATCACACATTATTTGAAACTTTTTTTTTTAACAATGGAGAATGTTAAAAATGCAAGACAAAAATTTTACCAAGGACCGTTTTTAACATAAATACAAAATGTTTTCTATTGTGCATTATTATTATTGTGGACGTATATACAGTTGTAAGACTGATCCACGTTCATTTCCATCAATGTAAATTAATTTTTATCTCAATTTATCTTTAATTCTTAGAAATAGAAAAAGAGATAAAGAGTAAATTAAACCGAGATCAAAGTTAATCAACATTCGTAGAAATGGACATTAATCAATTTTACATCCATATATATCTACACAAAATAATCTCAACCAAAAAATATATTGTTAATGTAAATTAATTATTTTGGCATTATGATTCATTTAAAAAAAAATAATTGTCTACACTGGAAAATTTAATTAACTTGCTATATTTATTTATATAAAGTTTATATATAACTGTATAATTTAGCTGAGAGAAAAAGAGAGAAAGAGAGAGTCGCTATCTTACTTAATTAATTAATAACGCACATAAATTTTTGTAATGGGTATATTTCTTTAGTATTTAGTACTCATTCGTTACTTACTTCGTAATAAACGGTTCTTATTACTTCATAAAATTAATGGCAGGTACTTAAATTTCAGAGTTGTCATGTTATTAGAGTTGCGGAAACTATTTCGTTTTCTCTTGGGACTATTAAAATCTCATTAATAAATCTGCATCATTCCAACGATTACCTTCAATTTTCTTTCGCTAATGCTAATGCGCGTCACAATTAGACAAGTTAGGGCGCTCGGTAATCGATGTCAAGTAGGGAAGGCGACACGTGATGTAATAATCTCGTTTGCATAAATTATACGTAACCGTGATATGCCGTTATCGATCTAACATACACCGCAGACGGTCTATTTGATCAGGAAGTTCTGCTGAACTGTAACATCGCATTCCGCGTACAACTCGCTTTAGCCGCCAAGTTAAACAGTCAAATTTTGATAACACAAATATGCTCCACTTTATACACCTGTCAAATCGCAAGTCGCGCGCGCACACGCCGTGCAACACATAACATTAATTAAAATTAGTTTATCGAGTTTCGGAAATCATCGTGGAACGTGGCGCCAACAAGATATACGAGACCGTGGCAAATAATTCCCATTTACTATCGAGTTGCAATAAAGCAGAATATGAGTAACTGTCCCAGTTACTACCGCCTTAAGCATAATACACAACAGCAGTTGAGCATGCTCATTTAACTTTTTAAATATATTTGAAATAAACATTTCTTTCTCGTCATTATTTCAACAAAAATTTTAATACACGCAAAACAAAAGCAATAATCTCGAAAACTAATGGATTATTCAAATATAATAAAAGAAATTGAAATGTAAAATATAGAATCTATTATCAGTTAATATCCTGAAAAACGGAGCTCTCTCCTCCTATATTATAGTTATTGCAACCAAGTTAATGGTTAAGCAAACTAATAAAAAACAGTTGTAATATGCTAAATAATAGTTTGACTGTCCTCTCATACTTGCCACCACTACAAATTTTTCTCTCAGTGTACTTGCTTCTCTATATACTCCCACACATTTGTATGATAATTTTAGCTTAACGTTAAAACATTTTTAATGCATACCGCTCTCGTATTTTTTATTTGTCAGTACTACAATTTACAAAAGCGGCAATAATTAAGTTACTCTAACGCTTTTATGCGTTTGCTTTCGTTCGGAGGTACAAATGATATTCGCGATTAATAGAGGCGGGCATTGGAATTGCCGCGCGCAATACTCGATCGACTCGATTCCGTCAAGTATTATTTTCGAATTCCTCGGGCCGGCTTGACCTTTTCGTTATCTCGCATACGCAAATGCCTCCTCCTCCTCCCCTTTCACTTTTCAGTAACGAACGAGCTTTTTCCGGGTGTTTAACGAGCAACGTTAATGCCAAGTCTCTTTTGCGCGGAGATTTGGTCACAACGAGACCTGTAGCGTTCACGTTACAGTGAAAGTATATTCTGCTCGAGAGGGAAAACTCCTCGAACTACCGCGAACACCTCGTGCGAACTCCTCGGCAATTCATGAGGCCTTATCGTCGACGCAGCCTGTTATTTACTCATTAACGCATTCCCCGTATAATTCGATATTGCGCGATAATGCGCGTGTGCACGGAACTCTCGCCGGGTCCATCGACGGAAATCTTCCCATTTTTTTCCCATGCTCGAGCCTGTACGCACGCTCTTACGTCACAGCTAATGAGAGGGGTTGCGCTTTATGCAATTCTTGAGTAATGTAAAAACGAGGAATTGGAAGAAAGCATGTATCCGTGGATGTAAGTGGACTAAGGATTACGTTACTACGTTGTAAAAATTGTTCTTTCACGCTGCGAAACACGGTCACTCTTCTTTTTGCGCCTAAATGGAGGTCTTTGTGAGTCATCCGTGGTCGTCCACTTCCAAATTTAGGTTGCCTTTTGCACGAGAGAGGTGCAATTTAAATTTCCGGACATTTTCACCGGACGCTCTCCGGATTTAATTGCGAGCTTACAAAATTTTCATCGTCGCTTTCAAGAGCGTCGAAGCCGCGCGGAAGCCACACGCCGCGGCTAAAGGCTTAATTACTTCGCCTCACGACCGTTAATCTTCCATCTGTATTGGCAAACGAGCGTGCAGGATACGCGCGTTCAGGGGGCCGCGATGCGCGTCGTGGTAGACCGTTATCGCAAATAAAACATCGAACGCTGCTCGTCATTGTTACGACGGCGATCCCGGCGGTTAGCCCATGCTGAAGTCTTGGGAAAGACTCTTCTTGTTTCTTTTTCTTCAGATGCGAGTTGAGAAACCCGCGCGCGTCCCCGGGCCTACCGCACGTCGCGCACGCGAACGTCTCTCGGGGGAGATGACGGTTGCTTGAAGAGTGACCTGATCAGGCAGTCGCTTTAGACGAATTTCATCCTCTTGTGCAAACAGCGGGACGCCGCGGGGCGCTCCGTCATTGCGCGTCCGTCCAATTTATCTTTTCCCGTGTCATCATACTTAACCACCGGTCAGCTCGCCTCTTCCGGAGAGGAGAGTCCGGAAGCGCGGCGATTTTGTAAGAGCCTTTATCTCTGGCGACGTCAGACTTATCTGACGTTAACATTAAATCAAATCTGCTTACCTCACCTCCGCAAGATCATCTCAATATTATTCTACGCTGAGATAAAGGTGGAGATAAATCTTTCAGGGATAAAATCAACTTGATTTGTGTAGTAATTCTTGCAGCCATGAAATTTAATTGCCCGGACATGGGAGATTGAATTTATGCAACAAATTCACCAAATATTACCATTTTTTTTTTTAAAGAAAAATTTAATTAAAAGTGGAGAATCCTTGCTAGTGATTTTCATCAAAAGTATGCTTTTGATTTTTAGCATAAAATAAACTAAAATAATATATTCCACATGTTCAGACAATTTCGTTGGTCGTACATAAGATTATCTTGTTTATTTAATATTATTTCATCATAATTTCAAACATACTTTTAGACTTGAGTAAAAACGAATAGAATAAAATCGGCGCTTTGTCGCAAATTTATTTAAATACAATCGATCTTTCTGATTTTGGCAATAAAAAGCTAGTAAATATTCTTCAGTATTTTTTTTAATACAAAATTTTTTTGATGAAAATGTATCACTGGCAAGCTTTCCCTAAAAAAATTAACATTTGGTAAATTTGTAGTATAAAATAAACATCCTGTGCCTCGATAATTAATTTCGTGACTGTACACACAAAAACAGTACCAAAAACATGACAACAATACAAAATTACAACAAATTAAAATTATATTCTATTTAATCATAATTGTTTTATATATAAGCAAGACATAATATTCTTCCATATGAAACATTATGACAATCTTGCTATGTATATAATTCAATTTCTCTTTCCTAAAGAATTCGATAACTTTAAATTTCAGCAAGATATATTTGTATATCATTATTTTAATAGTTATGTAAGAACACAATATATTTCTTTTGATAACAATAGTGTTAAAAAATTACTAAAAATTCTTAAAGATATTGTTATTTTTATTTCAGTATTTTATTTTATTCTTATTCAATTTTTATTGTTATTATTATGAAAAATATTGTTATTTTTTATTCGATATGCCTTGCTCTTAAGAATCTTATAAGAATCATTATTAAACGTATATAAAACTATAAAAAAAATTCTTTATGTAAGCAAGTTGTATCTATCTAACGCTGTGTGTCTCATTTCAATATTTAACATTTCGAAAATAAAGATATTTTCACAATAAAAACGTCCCTCTGTTTATTCAGGTAGAACACAAATGTGGTGGTCCACGTTCTTGTACAAATAATATAAACTGTCGCTTATATTAATCTGGAAAAAGGTGCGTCAAAACAATCAACACAATTAACAGGAGAAAAGTAAAGCGTAAACAGTCTGATCATCGCGGAACTATCTATAGCTTACCGTTACAACGTACTTATTTTTCCAACGCACCGAGCACTCAAGGCGGGACCTCCCAGAGCCCGCTTTTCCGTTCTCATTACGATCGCAACCAAGCTATCTCTATTACCGTGCAGTTTGGTGTGATGCGCAAAAGAATTTTTTATTAAAAAAAAAGAGAGAGAGAGAAAGAAAGAAGCTGCCTTGTGTGTCATCGCCGGTAATTGCCGGCTTGTAACCGTTCGAAACGAGATCGAGCGTAAACGGCGCGGCGCGAGCGACCGCAGCCTCCGATCGGCGGAAATTAAAACGTAACTATTGTTGCGGATTAGCCGCGCAATAGCGTCATATCCGCGCGCATAACGCAGACGAGGCTCTATCTCTCCTCCGGGTTGGGCCGTTAAAACGGCAATGCGAACTCGGTTTTACGGCAAAGTAATTGACAATTAATGCGCGGGCCCCGCTTCCACGTCGAGTGGAAAGCGAAAGGCCGAGCGAACCAGAGCGTGACCCCTTCGTGAGATCGGGTGCGTTATTCGCGGAAAAAAAAGCGGCCTCTGAAATGGTATCGTGCGCCGGTCTGCGCCGGTCTGCGCCGGTCTGCACGCCTTTCCCGACCGGCCGTTTACCTTTATCTTACTTTTATCTTGCTCGCCCGAGCCATTTGCACGGGCATTTGTCATTATCTCCGTGGCGCTAGCCGCTTGAATTTTTTTTTAAATCGCAATCACGTTGCACGAATGTTTTACGTATAGGAGATACGCGTGCTCGATAAGGAAAACGGAAATAAATGCGGAAATATTCTTCTAATAAACGATTTTAATAATGTACAGATAAAAGTCGAATAAACGTTATTTTTACAAAAAAAAAGGGGGGAAATAAGAATCGAAGCAGAAATTGCCTAATTTCCAACTTTCCTCCCATGTGAAAATGGGAGGAAATGCTCTCGCCGCAATTGCGGATTCGGATTTTTAATTCTTGATTTAAGTTTTACGGCTTTACGTCAGAGCCAAGTCGTGTACCAAGTTAAATACTGTAAAGTTTAATAACGCAGAACACAACTCGGGAGATGGTCGAATTATAAGCCGGGGCCGAGTTTCTTTAACACTTTTCTTCCGTATCCCGGTAATTCCGAGAGAAAAGAAAAAAAAAAGAAGAAAATGAAGGAAGGAAATCTTATAAACGCTTGTAACTTCGCCATTTGCCGAGTAACGTCTTCCGAAGTACGTGTACCCCAAGTTGACGCACTCCTGCAGCCTCGCTTCCCGATGGGTAGCGATAAAGGCGATTTTATTTTACTTCGCGAAACGACACGCTAATCTATCGGATAAATATCACACAGGTTTCCCCCTGACCCCTTGCTGGAGCGACGAGCGCACAAAGCAAATTTGAATCCATTAGTGCTAAAAGGTCGCTCTAGTAGCGTCCATCTTTTTGCTGATATAATGCACTTGCACCGTTTGCGCTGCATCAGAGCATGGCATTCGCAGTCAGTGCATTCCGCGGGCGTATTAATTGGCGCACGGCGCGGCGGCGAGGCGTTTGCCGGGCGCGCGCGTATTATACTCGATCGTAATGCTATAGTAACATCGTGAGAAGAAATTATCGCGGCGATAAAAATCACCGAAGGCTCGTTCGCATTGATGTCAAGCCGTTGTGTAGCGGTGGTTTTCCCAGACGGAACGGAACTCCCGCTCCTTCAAATTGCGAAAGATCGTAGAAAGTGCATTCCTGCCGTTTGGAAATCGATTTTAATTCTACGTCAAGGTCGCCGGATGTAGGTAAGAAAAGCACGTAGGTGTGAGAAACTGGCTGTCGATATCGAGATTTATTTTGAGAATGAGGAAACGTCAAAGGGAAATTTCGTCATCGCAATTTAATTCATTCAGTTTGATCCGTTTCGGAAATATGTGACGTGCATGTCGAACGGAATATTAACTTAATTCTGTAAGACAGAGCTGTCCCGTGAAAACAGAACGTTCTTATTTGACTAGTAAAATATACTTAAAAAACTACCGTAACTAAATATGTTTCCGCACAATCCGATTGCGAGTTGATTGGAATGCGAGAGAACTTGCGAAGCAATTGCCTTTAATTTTATAGCTGTATATATTTTTCAACTTTTTTTTTTATATATTTATATAAACAATTTACAGCTTTACATGTATTTTTTATCTATATGTACACGGAGAAAAAAAATGTATTGAAAAACCAAAATATTTAATCTGATACGATCAACTAAACCTTGAATTGATTGAATAATTATTTAATTGCACAAAAGAAGATGCAGTTAATTCAGGTTAAAAATTTTTTAACCAAAAGTTACTTAAACCAACTCAATATTTAATCATACGTATCGGACCGAATATTTCTGTCTTCCAATAAATTTTTTTTCTAAGTTTATATATAAAGAAAAAAATTCAATTATACATGTATATATATTTGTTTATAAATCTAACTGAATTGATTAAAATTATATCGCATCACGCTGCAGCCGAGGAAAATATATACGGTAATAAAAAATCAAAGGCAATTGCTTTGCAAGTTCTCTCGTATTGCAATCAACTCGTAATCGGATTGCGCAGAATGGCGAAAAATTCTTGAATAATTTCGACTCGGGTAAATCACGTATAACGAAGAAAAATGGATATTCTCACGCAACTTCAACTATGTTTCACGTTTAATGCACGATATGCCGAATCCGCGGCGAAAACATTACTGCCATTCATCGTATATCTCGTCAAAATCGCCCAAAAGCTGAATATGTAATCTCAGATGCTTTCAGCTGAAAAACTTCTTCCGAATCCAACTCTTTATTTAATAACGCGAAATAGTCCGGAATAGTCCCTTCACTCTTCCGCGTTCGGTTATAATAAATTGAATTTACGAGGCAATCGGCGACGAAGAATGAGGGCCTATTCAAACTGCATTCCGGTTTATAAAGCTTCACAACTCCATTCATCATGCCAACCGTGGAATGCATCAACTCCTTCGAGAGGCTTAGACAGCGACATTTATAATTAATTCATTCGCAAGCCGGCTTAAAATTTAAATGCAACCGGGCTCTATCGATTTCTCGTACCGCGGCTGTCTCTGTCCACGAAGATGGCAGCACCACACGACACCAGCGGGCGCAATAATCGACGAAATTGTTTTTATGTCCCACCTGTGACACCGTTTCGCAGGTAAAGGAGAGAAAAGTAAATCGCGCTTTTGCTTATTTTTAAATAGGCAAATCGTAGAAAAATCCGATCTGAAGAAGATCAAGATAACAGAAATAAGTTGTTCATTTCTCTTAGTTGCAGATCTAAATATTACTTTTAGAATTTTTAAATAAAGCATGTTAAACAATTGGCAAATTGCGTAAATATTCTGCATATTGAGTCCCACAAGTGGTCTCATCGTCACGCATGATAATTATCCACATAGCATGTAATATGCCAATTATATTGTAATATGAAAGTATATTACAAATTATAATGAAATATTACGGAAATTTTACAGAAATATTATAATTAATTATTATTAATTATATCACAGTGTAATTCTCGTATTTCTGTAACATTTGCGTTATATTGCGATGTGGTACATAATTTTGAAATATTACTGCAGTATCGCACAAATATTACAACATGACATATTGCACTGCAATATTACTCAAATATTACAATATAGTAGAGCAAAAAAAAGAGTCGCTGACAGATGAATGTAGCGATGTTCTATTTCTTCTCATAATTAAAAAAAAAAACTACACAAGAACAAAAGACCTAGCATTATGAGATTTCTCAGCTATGTTCTAATGAAATGATGCCTCTTGAATAAGACGAGCATCCAAAATTGGGTTTCGAGATAAAATTCTATAAGCCCAACAATATTATTTAATATTAAACAATATCCTTAAAATATTATTTAATATTAACAAAAAAGTGGTTATGTGTCCACATCTGATAATATTACATGAATATTATGTGAGAAATAAATAATGTTTTTATTTCAATATTTTAAATTATTGATAATATTATAATTTTTAAATGCAATAATTATAAAGTTTATGAGTATTTTATGCATAATAATTCATATTTATTTTTGACCACAATAATATTCGTAGAGTTTTTATAATATTCCACGAATATTAAAATAATATATCACAAATACTATATAAAAAACGGGCATTAATACAATATTCCCATAATGTTAAAATAATATTATAAATATTGAATAATATTCTTGGAATATTATTTTAATATTATCTTCATTTTTCATAATGTTCGTGTAATATTCTAGGAATATTGTAACACTTATAAAAAAATAAACTATAACACAATTGAAAAATAATTATAACAAAAATATTAAAATGATATAATTCTTCACTCATTATTACAGTAATACAATTGTAATATATCACCATTATATTACTGTGATTCTTTCAAATATTTTAATATTACTGTGACATCTTTGTAATATCCCAAAAATATTTCTGCCATATCTCATTGTAATATTGCTATAAAAAAAAAATAATATTTCTGTGATATTGCTGTATGGATATAAAAATTAATTACGAAGAGCGTCATATTCGGAAGTATCACTCGCAGAACGTACGAATGTTCAATAGAAAATTCATAATTATAAATTATAAATTATGACCGCGGGTAACTAACCGTGTATGCGCGAAATTGAGTGTCCGGGCGCTTATCGCGCGAGATAGAAGAAATATCGTTTTCGCGCAATTTTCATGCTGCGGCCAGGGCGCGATCGTATCGCTCAATGCGAGTTTATAATTACGTCGAAATCGATGGGGCGACGGTGGCTTTGTGCCAGCCAATTGAATTGCCGCGCGGACTAATTTCTAGGGCCTCGTTATTAACGCGCGGCTATCGACTAAATGACATTTCGCTCGCTTCGTTCAGGTAAGAGCGACGCGTTAAATTTACGCGACACGCCTCACTGAATATCGCACACATTTACCCGTACTCGCCTGAGATTTTCTTCCACACGCCGCGGTAAGTATAGAAAGAGAGAGAGAGGGCAGCTATGCAAAGTTGCAAACGCGCGCGATTCGTGCGCACCCCCGACGCCTAATGAATGAAGAGAAAGTGGCGTGCTTTTTGCATTACAAATTTCCCGCCTAGCTTTTACTATTTTACATAACACGATTGTTCCTCCTTTTTATTATGCGCAAAAACACTGGTTGCGAGGGTGCTCGTTGTAACGTCGCGCCGCGCGGTCACGTTACCACTTCATACAATTTTCATCATTCCCTTTGTTTATTTCCCTATTATGCCCTCGTTATGCGCGAATTCTTGCGAAAGGTTTAACAGGCAACATCATCTAACTGTATCTAAATTTACGTTGCAATTTCATAATCCTCTCGGCAGAGAGCCTCGGCTGTTACATCAAACATTTGCGGTAATAATGGGGCAGTTAGCGATTTACTGCTTTACCCTCATGAATATTAACGTATTTACTAACGACGCTGGAAAATGTATCTCGATAAGCGCGCGAGATTCTATCGCGTCTTTTTTTTTCGCACCAGAGACCGACGGCGGCGGCAGACGTCCTGGAAAGTCGGAATTAAATACCTGAGTAATTTCGAATTACGAATTGGGCCCGCGCGCATTTCGCGTGCTTTACACGAAAGTGTATTGCCGCGGCAAATGCTCGTAAAAAGAGAAATTCTCCCTCCTTTGTGGATTTCGCTATTACCGCGATTTAAAAATGAGAAAACAGCACGGAAACGATCCGAGAGATTATGATAGATTCACGACGCTTTCTATATCCTTCCTTTCTCTGGGCGATACGTTACACTTTTCTCGCGCTCATGCTTTTAATAGTTAATTCGCCTTGATGCGAAATGAAGTATGGGCCGGCCTACTTATATCTCGAATGCTGATGAATGCCATTTTTCGTAAAGTCGGCTCTACGTCTCGCGGAAAGTACTTCGATGTGCCGTAAATGGAAGTTTTTACTTGAAGAATCAAATGACCGTTTCAAACGCTTAATTTTTTCACTTTCACCAACGTAATGCGTTATCTCACAATAACAAGATTTTGAAGTGTGACATTGGACACGCGATATTAATTAGTTGACTTTTCCGTTGCAGAATTCTCGTCAATGACCTCATAGTCTGCCACGATGTCGACACTACTACTGAATTGTAAGTGCACTTCTCGATCTGAAGCCCACCATTAAATTTTTTATTCGATATGTAAACGAATTTTAATTTTTGTCACTCTAATTATACAGGTGTTTTGGCGTGGCTGTTCGTCACGATAGGAGCAATTACCGTATCCATAGATCGCTCTGACATTAAAACTGTAAGTATAAACGATGAAAAGTTTCGCATAATTTCTGTTATACATTGTTATCATTATTTATTGATAATTACTAACACCACTGTATTTTTGTCATGTAGCGGTGTCTACATTGCAGATTTCTGTAAAACCTTGTAATTTTTTGGGTCGCTGAATCTAAAGTCAGATTTCAAAAATTTAAAATAGCAGATTCAATATAGTCGCTATACAAGAGTAAAATCATAAAAAAATATGTAAAGATGCTAAAAATATAAATTACGTAGGTTTCATGGGTTATTACAAATTTGGTGTCAAATTGAAATAGCTAACCAATACGGATTCCATAAAAAAGGAAATTTATGAGAGTGTGCATACGCTAAAGACGTGATTTTAAAAAAATTCCAAAATTACATATTTTCAAATGAAATTGTACTTTTAGTTTTCGACTCTTTCAGAAAGATAAAAGTCCAAGCTACAAAATTAGGTCTTTTCAAAGTTCTTAGATTCTGATATAAAATGAAAATGAACAAAAACTCATTTTTTGGGGTCTTCAACGCTTTCTTTCTTAGAAACCTTACATAAGAGACAATTTTCGAGGTCATATTCGTATTCAACGCATCCTATTTACTAAAAAGTGACGCTTCATTAAAAAATGCAAGAAATTGTTACATAGTGTAATTTTTATCTTCACACAGTAAACCAATAATTTTTTATAAAAAATCTAACGTGCGAAAAATTCTGGAAAAAATATATGTTGTATTTTGACATATGAAGAATACTTAGTAAAATTTTCAGTTACTTATCTTAAATACTTTCCCAGATCTTACATTTTTTTACAAAAATGCTCATTTTTTCAACTTTATTTCTTTATAAATAATTTGAAAATTAAGAATAAAAAATCAAGTGTAAATACCATAGAGAATATGTAAAATAAGTAATAATATTTAAAAAATATAAAATCATAATTGATTTCATTAAACCGTGAGTAGCACATCAAAATGAAAAAAAAAGAAAGAAGTATGCTACATCAGAAAGTTGTGGAACGCAACAACATATATTCTTTGAAATCTTTTGTAACAAAAAATTATATTTAAATTTATAGTATAATTGCGTGAAATACATACCGTATACTTCTCTCGTGCAATTAATGTTAAATATTTTAAATCATTTTGATATTAGATTTTCTTCAATCTTCTCTTTTTGTTTCGTCATTATCCGTTTTATCAAATCTTATTTCATTTTTTTTTTTAGACTCGACCTAGTATTATATTCTTATTTAGGTTTTATCTATGCTCTATCTAGTTCACGTTCCATTTTACGATGTATCTACTTTTTATTCCATTCACCGCTTTATTATTTTATGTATTCTATGTATTTTGATCATCTCGCTTTTACTACAGGTAGACATCCTGGGCATGGTTTTACTAGCGCCTTACCAACTTTTACACCTTTCTCATTCATGATTTTTGTGATTATCCGAACAAAACCGTGAACCCAGTCTTGTTCGTACGCAATAAAGTTATTAAAGTTACTATCTCATCGACGCAATTTTATTGCATAACTAGTCACGTAGTCGAGTCACGAATTCTCTCCATTTTCATTTCCATTGGCATTTTATGCGATTCGACAACCGGAAGGATTCTGATTTACTGCTGTAGAAACGGAATAAGTTGGAAAATTGCTGAAAGATAAGTTCGCTCTACCACGGACGATTACCTTTACTTTATGAATAATCGCAATATGCACGCACGTCTGTCATTCGTCGGCGGAATATTCCGAAATTTTAGATTTGATCTCGCCACTAACGTTAGAAATGTTAGTGCTGCGCGAATAAAATCCGTGGTTTATCGCCTCTGAACGCACGGGCTTGGGAAGTAATTTGGAAGTAACGCGCTCCTAAGTTCTCGCACACTTATTTTCTGATTACACAGACCGCCACTCTTGCCCACCGCTTGCGATGGCGGGGAATAACGGTCTCCACTTACGATTTTCTCGGACCTCCGTCGCGCGGTGAAACTAGAACAGGAACCATTCCATTAACCTCTCCAGGAAGTTCGAGTATCGCATTACCATTGTTGTCGTCGCTATGGCGTGAACGAAAGTTGTGTTTGATGCACCGTGTAGGGAGTGTACACACGAAAGCTTTATGACAAGGTTATATAACGAGTTTCCCTGTCGCGATATAGTCTATCGGATCGTTATTCAAAAATTTTTTATTATGAGATAAATAGAATTAAAATTATTACAATTAATTAAATTATATAAATTGTCAATTTCGAAAAGTTTTCATGTCTTCACATTTAAATTTTATAGGAAACGTAAGAAACATTTTTTTTTCTAATTATTTGAAAGTAGAAAACGTTCTTAAAATTTGCATAAACATTTTATTGGTGTGCTATTTATAATTGCTGGTAGTGGTGACCATTTTTGAAATTTATTCTTTTGGCTAGATTAAATTTAAATGTTCAAACATGACTCCCTTTTGAAACTAACTACGATGCAAATTCGTAAGTTGATGGTTTATTTTCTTTACTGTACTAAAAAATTGAAAATCAAGGCTGAAAGTAATTTGCAAAATTACAAAAAACTCACATTATGTTATCTGCGGACGTTTTAAAAACGATTAAATTTAAAAAGTAGAATGACAAGAATAAAAAAAGACTTTCTCGGGACGTTTTTCTTGTTCAATAGATGACACCTTTTCGAAACTCATGAAACTATTTCAAGATTACTTTTCCCCTTTTCCAATACAAAATATAATCCGTTCTCGCAGCTAACCATGAACACAAGCGAGTAGAATAAAAAAATGCAAAAAACCTTATTTAAAAAAAAAAATAGGACACGACACCTTTTCCACATTGACAATTCAATTATATAATTTTTAAATGAGATGCAAATATAAATTGTTTCAAAAAAGGTAAAAAAAAAAATAAAATTATACGAGCAAGTTTTATTGCTTTAATTATCCTATGTTTAATTTTACAATGATTAGACTTTTGATGTATTTGATTATATAGGGTAACGAATAAGTATCAAACATTCTAGACACGTATTCCAATCCAACAAACATTTAAAAAAGTGAATATAAACATGGATCCAGAGACGCTGAGTTTGTGAGATAAGAAGAATTTTGGCTGGTGTTTATAGTCCGAGTTCTTAAGACCGAGCTCTTTCAAGAGTGTCTTAAGGACAGTCTTAAGACGGTAGTACGGATCTGTGACTGGTTCATGACAACTTAAGATTACACCTAAGACGATCTTGAATATGAGAACGAATTATGACTACCGACCTATATTGTGAAACAGTGGAAACCAGTGAAAGCAAATTATAAAATATCTCATTAAGTATTGACTTTCCGATAGCTCCGTCTTAGTATTTTTATATAGACAAATTACATTATGTAAAAGAATCTTACGTAATTTTTCGAGAGAAAGTTCGCTTTGATATATTGAAAACTTTTATATTTAACTGTGACTGGCACTGCGAAATTTGTTAAGAACACAAGGACCTACAGTTTCAGTTTATATGTTTGTGGCAACCGCGTAACAAAAGAAATTATTTATACGAGTATAATACAGTGGCGAAATTTTACACAATTTTTTTAATTAAAAAACTTTGCAATTAAAATGGCGAGTTAAAGAAGACTAAATAAAGCTGAAACAGATTCACTTTTGATTATATTTGATTTAATAAATTTTTATATTTATCGAACAATCGATTAACATTTGTTTAACGCTCGTTTCTTGCCCTTTTTATGATTTCCAATTTTGTTACATAATTTTATTTAAAAAAATAAAACTTTTATATAACCTTAAAAAATTTCTTGATTCTTTCGAAAATTAATTTTATCATTATTTATCCTCCTTCGGAGTATACGTATAATTTCTGTTTGACATATTGTTTGTCAGATGCTTCGATTTCAAAATATTCTACCGTTTCACATTAAAATTCTCTCTATTTCAAAAACTAAGCGTTTTCAGACCCATGTTTATATGAACATTTTGAAATGTTTGCTCGATGGAAATACGTCCGTAGAATATTTGCGCATATTCGTTTAAACTCTGTATTCTGAAATTTAAATAAGAGCTAAAGCTCCAGCTTTGATCCGCAGGCACCAACACGATCGTCGATGATCGCGAATGGATGGCGACCTCTGACCAATTCTTACGAGGAAGCGATCGGCACCAACGTTTCGCCGTCGAGCCACCTGGAGAAGAATGTCCAGGTGCATCCCGTCCTGAGCAAGTTTCAGGAGCACATGGCGACCTCGGAAAAGCTAAAACCGTTGCGAAAAGGCAAGCCGCCGGTTCACGAATACAATCCACCGAGTATACTCGGTAGTTTCACGGTGTTCGGGCACGCGGCGGCGAAGGCGCGCGGCGAAACCAAGACGCCGAGCAAGCAGCACGTGGGAGCAGCCACGGAGACCCGGGAGTACACGTTTCTGATACCGCCGCCCAAAGACGCGTACCGTTTCGAGGTGAACCAACACCGCAAGCCGATCGTACGCGACGCAGCTGGCTATTTGCCGAGACAACCGCAAGCCTACAGCGCGGCGCAGAATGTCCATCAGCAACCGTTGGACAGCTTACGCGCGGCGACCTATTTCATCAAGGGCTTCCCGAGCAACCGCCCTTACGTCCCGCCGTACGCCATGCCGCAGGCGCTACAGCCACCCCGTCAGTCGGAGAAACCCGGCGCCCCGGTGTTCGAGTCTCTGAAAGTCGCCAACAGCGCGAAACCGTACTTCCAGCCGCCCGCGGCGGACGTCCCGAGTGACTTCGGCAAGCAGAAGGTCAGCGGCAACGACGGCGATGTCTATGACAGGTATCAAGCACAGTCACACAACACGCAGGTACTAAACTCGGCGAGCACCGGCAACTTCTACAGCCACGTCAACCATCCCGCGAATCACTATAAATCCACTTACGAGCGTGATCCTGCTTTTCTGGTGCACGAGAGCCACGAGGTCAGCTATGTGACCCCACCTGGCTCGTATAACGCATACAGCTTCCGGCCCTCGTTGCCGTACGAGACTCTGTTGCCGCCGGGGATTTACTCACCCTCGTCAACGCCACCGTCCACCACCGCCGTCACGCGAAATCCCAGTAAATTCGGACAGACCAACGACGCGGCTCGAGACCAATATGGTAATAAACGTCCGGATTCGAGCACGCGCAATAAGCAGGAAAAAGGCGGGCAGACCGAGCTATCTAACCCCCGAACTACTAGCACTTATTACGTGTCGGAGCACCAGGAGCTCACGCCGCCTACGTGGCCGAAGAGCAAATACCCGTCCGACATCAACGAAGTTCTGCCGAAGGAGAATCCGCCGAGCAAGTTCAGTCAAGAGATCGTAAACCAGAATCAGATTACACAGGGTCCAAAGATCGTGTACCATAGACCGCAAAACTCCTTCGAACCTGTTGACGTCTACCCGCCAACGCCGATACCGGATTACGAGACGCCGGAGAGCATCTCGCTGAAACACTTCAACGAGCAACAGTTTCTGCTGCAGCAACAGTTGCTGCTGCGCGATCGGCAGAGATTGGCGGAGCAGCACCAGGAGGAGCTGAAGAAGCATCAAGAAGAGCTTAATCCCCATTTGATCGCGCAACGGCAGAAGGAGGAAGAGGAGGCGGCTAGACTCGCCGCGGAATCTGCGAAGAATCAGTCGCAGGAGATCGTGAAGATCTCGAGCGAAATGCCGTATCCGATTCAATTGGCGCAGTTCGAGTCGCAGGTCACCACGGACGGAAATATTCTGGTATCGCCGCCTGGTATTTACAGCGTCGAACAGCTGAGACTTCAGCCCCAGGTAATATCTCACTTTATAATTGATCGCTTTTCCGCTTTAATTGAATAACGAGTAAATATCGAAGATTAAACAGAAAGATGAATCATAAAATTCTTTTAGTAGATATTTAACGGTTTTATCTCGAGTAGAGTAAGGTTGCCAAAATCGTACCACTTTCGACGTAAAGGCTTATAATTAAGAAATTATGAGGAATATTTTTAATTTTCTTACGTCATAATAAAGTACATTTCTTCTTTCATATTTATTTTTTTCAGAATTTTATGTATTGTCATAAATGTTTAAATAACAATTTTTAAGAAAGTTAATATTACTCTTCCCGGGGTAAAACGACACTTTTTCTGCTAGATTCTTTCTTTTCGAGCAAAGATGCGTTAGATAAGCATAATTTTATTAATAATGGAGATAAATACCGTAAAGTAAATGTAATTTCCGACAATGTTAGCATTTCGATAATTTTTCAATATTGCAATAATATTGATACGTTACGACAATATTGTTACAATGTGTTCTATCTGTATGATTATTATATTTGATTATATATTATGTATATGTGCGATTTAGAACACCAAAGTATTTTTTGAAACTTTATTTATTTAATTTACAAATAAGAATATAAAGATATTTAAACTTTGTTCATTTAATTTTAATAATATTGCGATCATTACAAATTATCAAAATTTAGATTATTTATTTTACCTTTTTTTTTGCAATCAAGCCATCAACAAATTGTGTCGAAAAACAGCAGCAAAGTTACGATTTTTCTATAAATGTTAACAACAAAATTTCTATTGTTCTTGTTGAGTTCAACGAAGAATAATGATAATGTTATATAGTTTCCAAATAATTTCACAAAGAGTGTACAAGTACTGTGGTTGAATCTATACGCGAAGTGGTGCGATTTAGGAGCCGGTACGATATCGGTAACTTTACCCTACATATGTTCAATTTATTATTCATTGACCAATTTACTCGCCTAAAGGATATAAAAAAAAAAACACGCGATACTGTCTACCGTAGGTACCCCATAGGTACCCCAGATTCCGGAGAACCAGGTGAACCAGAATTATCACTATCAGCAGTATTACCAGAACGGCTATCAGGAGCAACAGGTCAATTATCGCGAGCCTCAAACCGAGACGCGTCCGTACCGTCCGCAGAAACCGTCTCGCGATCCGCAACGCCGCAAGAAGCCGCAGAATATCGCGCACGAGGTCTCAGCAACGGAGCCGCCGAGCCAGCCGCCGGAAACTACCGTTCCCTTGACCCTGTACGCGGAGGAAATCCCGATTCAGACGACGACGGCGCCGGAAGTGCAGACGCCGGCAACGGCGCAGAGAGGCAGAACTCGCCGGCCGGTCGCGCTCGCGCCGGCACGGCGAAGGAAGCCCACCGCGACGACCACGCAGGAGCCCGTCGTCGACACGACGTCCTACGCGGAGGAGGACTTCCTCAAGTACAATAGGGAGGACGTGCAGCACAATCAGCACGAGACGTCGCGAAGGAGACGTATAAAGCCCACCCAGGTGAGCTACAACGAGGACGCGCGAGAGGAGAAGAGAGGTAACGCCAGGAAACGACCGAGTCATCGGACGAAAGTGAGCCAGGACGACGAGCCGTACGACGCGCAGCAGCTCGTCACGGAGAACGCACACGCCTCTCTAAACTCGTACGGACAGACCACGGAGTCCGCGCCGAGCTACGACGAGCACAACCAGTTCGCGACGAATCAGCCGAGCGTCTCGTACGGAACGGTCCAGCCTGTCAATCAGTATTACGACTTCTCGCAGCAGAACGAGGGTTACCGCGAGGAACATCGCGGGGACGGCGACGCCGTGTCCGAACAGGTGCCGGAATACGGACTCACGGAGCTGAACCGCGCCAACGTCGACACTCGTCAGCAAAACGTGAACATCGTCACCAGCATACCGCTGGAGGAGCTCTACGTGAAGACCGACGGTAATTACTACGATCGCGCGACCACAGACGCGTCGACGACCGCGACGACCGCGACGACCGCGACAACGTCGTCGTCGTCGTCGACGACGACGGCGACGACGGCGACGAGTGTCGCGCAGGCCGTAACGCAGGCTCCCCAGGTCGCCACCTCCACGTCGAGGTCGCACAAGATCCGCCCGTTGAGATACGGCAACGCCCCAGACCGCGCTTCAGCATCAAGGACTACAAGAGCCGCATGGATTACAAGAACAGATTATCCTCCACCACGGAAATCGCACCGACGCCGTCCAGCGAGGCGCTGACGCGCGGCCCTCACACCAGGCAGAGGACGTCGAGCGCGAAGAATCAACAGGCTCAGCTGACGAGTGACGGCGTCCGAGAGACCACCGGCAGGTACAAGTACGTCTCCAGGATCAACTATCGAACCACTACGTCGTCCCCAACGACCGCGAGGGATCACGAACGATACTCGGAGGACGGCAGCGGGTCCACCACGACCGAAAGGAATAAGTACGTGCCGAAGAGACGGCCGATCAGCGGTAACGTTTATCGCAGTAGAATCGCCTCTACCACGACCAATCCCACGCGATCTCAGATCAACAGCGACGCAACGAGCTCCAGGCAGTCGGCGCGACCTGAGAACGTGTACTCGTCGTCGATACGCAGGCGGCCGATCATGAAGAGCAGGCTGCAGAAGGAGAGCAACTCGGCCACGGCGTATCCGGACGGCAAGCGGCAGGAGGAGCAGCCTACGGAGATGGCTGCCGAGGAAACCAGTTTCTACTCGACCGCCTCGTCGGCCAGCCGGCTCGTGGGCAACGAAATCGTCAGCGAGAAGGGGGAGGCCGCGTCGCTCGACGGCCATCCGGTGAAACTCGGCGTGCAGGAGAGCAAGAGCCAAGGGGAGAGCGTCGGCTCGCTGAACGAGGAGACGGAAACGGCGCCAACCGGCGCGGCGTCGGCCGAGGACGACGAGACCGGGCAGACGAGCCGGGTCGAGAAGCTGGAGATCCCTGCGACCACCACCGGCGCCGGAAGCGAGGACGACGCGGCGCGGGCGGACGAGCAAACGGAAGAAACGGAAAGCACGACCAAGTTCGAGGTGCGCTCCGAGGAGGAGGAGGAACTGTTCGCCAAGGCGTCGCAGAGCGTGGCGGACCTGACGAGCTCCGCCTCCGCTCTGTACGACAAGCCGGGCATGTTCAAGGCGGTCTCGCCGGAGAGCAGGCTCGTCTCGTCGCAGTTCAAGATCACCACGGACGAGGCGACGTTGCCCATCGAGGCCTTCTTCCAGGAGCTGTCCAAGAAGAACTGACGACTCAGGGTAAATCGTTCCGCCGCCGCGAGCAGACTGTCGTCGAAATCGTCGTAGCACGCGCGCTCGACAACGAAGCGAAACACGTCCAGAATTTGTTTTCGTTAGTACACGATTTTGTAGAATTTCACATTTCGAAAAAGAATTAGAAACGTCAAATATAAAGATCCACAGATTTCTCGAGACATTCTATTACTGGTCTTTACGCTGAACGTAGAAAGTTTCGAGAGACTGGAACTTACGTGCACCGTAGTCTCGCGTTCCGCTTCTAAATTATTGTCATCGCCTCGTCATTTCCGTAATGGAAAATTAAAACGCTCGGGGCGTATCGAGCGCTTCCAACACACACACACGTATACACACGTACACAATCATCATTCCAGACTTTCCTATAGATATTAGAAAAAGCTATAACGATTAAGCGACATGACAAAAAGGATCTGAAGAAGAAGCGCTGCTGCTCGATAAAACTCTCACGGTGCAGCCGCGCTTTTTCTCGTGCTGGAAAGGAAGCTCGTTTGGGACATTGCGTGTGCAATATCTGTAAAGAATTATTCAACCTACTCGTGTCCTATAGTAATATATCGTTCGTATATGTTCTTTTTGTATCTTTACGTTAGGTTACTCGTAAAAAGAATAAATACCAAAAGTAAATTTCGCGAATTAGGCAAGGTATAACGATCACATCGTCATTGGAAACGCCTTATTAGTGTAAGCATGCGAATCATCCCATTGTGTATTTATTTAAGAGATCATTCTCTAAATCATTACTCTCTTCGCGACATCAGAATAAAGAAACTAACAAATGCTACGAGATATTGTGTAAATATGAGCATGTAGCATAGAACTTTCAGTACTATCTCCTGCGCAGAGCATCGATCTTGAATTTTACAGAAAAAAAAGAAGAAATGTTTTAAGGTCATTGAAAAATTTAGCAAAATTATTGCTGTAGGTATAATTCAGTTGTTCGAATTTTGTAAAAGCCTTGTATCTTTTAGGGATTAAAAATAGTCATTTCAAAAGGATCGTGCTTTCTGATCAGACTTTTAATTATTACAAGTGAAGCAGAACTTTTTTCTTCTTTTCTTATCAAAATTCACATTATCTAATCCTATATTTATAAGCAATTTGTACCGATATATATTAACTCGATACTTTTATATTTGATAAAAATTTAAGAAATACGCTTTTATACGATTATATGTATTTTTCGAAATAATCTCATTCTACCAATCAATTGATAAAAATCCGTTAATAAAGATATAATTCATGTGCAAAGAATCGAATCTTAAATACACGTGTATATCTCCGAAAGCATATATATTACATAACGTAACGCGTGCGCATGTAATGATATGTTCATTGTTCTTACGTTATTTATATGTATTCATATATATATATTATATATAACCGTTTTATACTGTAAATAAATACATCAGATTAGATAAAATGCCATGACACAGCGAGGCCTGATGAGACAAAGGTACCCCTAGCACTTACCTCAACCGACGATTGGAAATTAAAGGACACTTGAAAGCTACAAAGGATCAAGCGCATTAATAAGACAACGTCGTTTGAAACATCGTAATCACCATTTGATTTAATAATTCGTTTAATATCATTCAACACTATATTTGAGTTTACGGCGAATGGTTACATGCGTATAATCGTCAACAAGTAAAATACCATTTCGGAATATCTCCTTTACAACGCAAGAGTAAAGTCCCCCTAAAGCACAGCGAATCTCTCTCTTTTTGAAACTTTTAAAGAGACAAACTGGAAGATGGATTTGTAAAGATACAAATACTTTCTTGCGCGACGGTAAGTATATCCCGGCTGTAATGCATCTTACATCGTATCAGAGAGAGGCAGAATCTAACGACTTTATCCACCCATCGACCCTCTCCCCCTCCTTCCCTCCCTCCCTCCCTCCCTCCCTCCTTCCCTTCCTACCCCAAAAAACAAGACACTTTATTCTAGAAAAAGAGCAATTGAATACTATGAGCAAGAAATATCAATGTACAATACAATTTGTACTCACGATACCTTGTGTATACGCGTTCCAAGGCGCGGAAAGGATCCCAAGTACAGAATAGGCCTTGCGAAACTATAGCGTTATATATGTATAGATACGATCTTGTCGAGATCTAGGATTAAGTTAGCGGGAACGAGACAGTATTTTACCCGTCTCGATACTCTTAGAAGTTACGTCCTCCTTCGATGCACTTTCCCTAGAATCGAGTTACATCTCTCTCCCCCTATCGCCAATTACATACGTACGGGCCTACGGGTATTACTTCGAACGTACCTAATTTAGAATAATGCACAGGCCGTCATCTCACACATTTATATATACCGACATTTATATACCGACGCGTACTTACGGGCTCACACGTACATATGTATATGTATGTTATATGCCTACGGTATGTAATTTACGCTGGCTGAAGTTTTGTGTATATCGTAAAACTCCATGTAATTGACAGTTAAAGTGTTTTACAGTAACTCGAGGTACATACAGTTCGCGTATATATACAACAGTATCAAACTATAAGACGAAGTAGGCACACGCACACTAAAATATAGATATATGTATGTATTATATATATATGTAACATGTATTTACACTACCTGTAGCTGCGTCGAGTGAGCAAAGGGCATGGACGTGTCGCGGCTAATTATCGCACGCACATCGGCAATCGCATACCGAAGCTGAAGACTCACACACTCGACGATACAAAAGGAGATATCGGTATCAGCCGGTAGAATAGCCGGCGCGATATACCCGATATATATATATATAGATCGGTCGTCAAATAATTTATCTACATTCCAACGAATAGCGTTGAGCCGCATTGCCGTTCTGCAGGTAGACGGCAACGTATTTCGACTTAGAGTTAGCGTCGATGCGATTACTATAATTTTCGAGCGACGATGGCTCATAAAATTAATCGCCAATCCCCACGATTTAGGTACGTGGTTTACGCGCGATGAC
Organism: Solenopsis invicta; assembly: GCF_016802725.1. Lineage (NCBI taxonomy): Eukaryota > Metazoa > Arthropoda > Insecta > Hymenoptera > Formicidae > Solenopsis > Solenopsis invicta. Next base: position 6,594,252 of record NC_052667.1, read on the forward strand.
TGGCTTTCGAATGCACAGCGCGAATCGCCACGTCACACCACGTACTTACTCGCTGGTTATTTCAACAAAAATACGTGTGTATAATCGTAAGCAGAAAATATATTAAAAAAAAAAAGAAAACAAAAGCGCGTCACTCGTTCGGAGCAAGTTAGGATATTAATCGCTTTAAAAGTTCGCCGTATCGTCTTCGTGTCTTTGTCTCCGAGAAGAGCCATTAATATTCTAAGAGGCGGGGACAAAAGTGAACCAAGCCAACGTGTGAAACGCGGAACTTAAAGGCACCTTTACGTAGTGCTCGAAAGATTAATTATTACGACCCAGGATAATGGGACTTTTATATAGGGAATGTGTGGCTGTAAAGTGGTTATATATATATAGATATACGTATATATGCGTGTGTGTGTGTGTGTGTGTGTGTGTTTTTGGAAGGGAATGGGGTTCTTATACACTTAATTATAGTTTTTATCGGAGTATCATTTATATCTCAGGCTGATTTTAGCTAAATGTTGCCTTCACTGACGAAACTTTAATATCTCGTTCTGTTCTCGCAGAAAAATGAAACGAAGTGAATTTCGTTGATTGGGGAATGTAAATTTTATTTTCCCAACATTTTTATTTCAATAACTCGCAGCAGTTCTCCGCGCACAATTGCCGCGGAATATCATTGTCTGAATTGCACCGAAGGCAATCCAGCGTGTCTATTATGGGTTTTTTTTCGCGTTTGTATGCCTCCGAAACAAACGTGTATAGATTTTTTTTTTTTTTTTTTTTAATTAAACCGCTTAAAGTTTACGCACCGCCGATAATACTGCCAGTGGAAATATTTAATTGTGTTCATCATACGGTTGAATATCTTTAAAAAGAAAAAAGGATGACAGAGCGAATATAGCTGGACCAGCCGGTGATACTGTTATATACGAAGAGCAAGCAAGCACATACAGATCGTACAATGTACATCTTACATCTCGGCATTACGGGATGAATTTAAAAACGAAATTCGGCCAGAGTACGACTAGTCCTTTTACAATAACGCGTTCAGTCTAGTGTTTTGAATACAACTTTCTTTCTAATTCGAGATGTCTACGCGATGCGCTTATGCGACACCGTTGCATACCACGCATCGTCTCGTACCTTAGTAAAAATATAAAAAACGTAGCGTCTCGTGAGAATAAAAATGGTAGTTTAAAACGTACTAGAAAAGGAAGTTGCGGTGCCTCCTATATATAAATACGGATATAATATATATTTATGTGTATGTATATATATAAATGTATATGATTTATGGAAATATTTCGTACGTTTAATTTTTATTTTTTTTTCCTTTTTTTAGACAGTGGTACGTGTCACGTAGCTCAAGCTGATATAGATATTTTTTTTTTTCTATCTACGCCTATTAACGATTAACCGATCGGCCTGTCCGATCGCAACACGCTTCGTGCTCGAGTGCATTAATCTTTGTTACATCGCGGGGAGATTCGCCAGTCATGACACTCGTAAACTTGCATACAGCACTGGTAATGCATTTTTCCGATTGAGGCGGAAAACGCAACCGTCGTCTCGTAAACTGAGACACGATCGTGATGGAATAATATATTTCACTATACGTTATATAAAATTGTGCCTCTCTCATTTAATATGAAAAAATATATCCGAATTTAACGTTAAATACAATTTAAGAGCTAGTTACTTGACAATAAGGTATAAACTAAGGATTTACAATTTTACACTAATATTCAAAAATATTATAAAATTTGCAGCTCTATATGTAACATTTATAGCTTTTATATTTCGTAAATTTAGGACATATGTAACTTCCTTCTTTATATGAAATTTAGAATTCTTAAACGTACTTATTTATCGTAAGTTATTTAAACTTGAACTATTTTAAATTATTAAACTTTTAATCAGCAACTTTTCGCACCTTTATCTACCGATAAATCCTAATAACTTTTTGTTCTTCGTCTCTACAGCATTGCATGCCTGACGTATGTACACATTTATACCCCCACTCGTTGTTTAACGTTCGCGTATCTGCCAATTTTCGTAAATATACTTAATCTAATAGTGCACATTGAAGTGAACCTTTTACCTGGACAACCGTCGCTTTTTCACACGTCATCGCTCCATGCAATCGTGTAAATGGCTTTTCGCGAAAGGGCGATGAATAAGGGACGATCGATCGGCCGATGGGTTAACGCGATGCACTTATAACACTTTCAAGCGGGTCTCCCTACGCTACGACCCTTTTTAGAATTTCCATATGTGGCTTTGAGACGTTGGTCCACTTAGTTTAGTACGTTATTATCACCTTTTATTAATGTACGAGCTGCCGCGAGCTGCCGCGCTCGCGAACAGGTTGAAGTCTAGAACAACATCGATCTCTTGCTGCGATCGCAAAATGGATGATAGCCGGGAATCGAAAACCGATATTAATTCCGGGCGGCGCGGCGGTTTGCAATCCTTTCCTATAGTTGCGTCGCAAAACTTTTAATCGTATCACCGCGAAATGCATAAATCATAAAGGGAGGGAAGGAGTGTATTCCAATACATTAATCGCATTAGCGCAGATATTTTTCGATATTCAAGGTAGCTGCTCAACAACAGAAATAAATCACAAATGTATGTACGTACACCCGGACATTTGATCTAAATAAGATACATTTGAATATATTAACTTAAATTGACCTAGAGGCATTTTTTTAAATTTTCCATCGGCAAAAGAATCAATACAGCATAGAATAGCAAAGACGTCATAAAATATTGCTACAATGTTTCAGCAATATTGCAGCAACGATCAAATGTCCGCTTCAGAAATATTGATGCGTGACTCATACAGCACCGAAATTTTCCAGAGACGTCTCAGAAAATGTCATATGAAAAAATGTTTTCTAAAACGTCAGAGATGTGTCTGCTACGTTTCAAAGACGTCTCTGAAATATCCGCTTTTGAATCCTTGCAGAAATATTGCTGAAAAATTACTAAAATCTTTTTGAAATATTACTATGGCAAAAAGTTGCTGAAAACTTTCTGAAATGCTGCTAATCATAATTCTCTAAATATAATTAATTCAAATGTTATTTCTGAAGTATTTTAAATTCAAAGTATACTTAAGTTTAAAGTGTACTTTATAAATTTAAAATATTTCAGAAATATTGTTTAAATTTATTATATTTACAATAGATTACAATATTTCAGCGAAATTTCAGTAACATTTTAAAATTACTTTGAGTTTAAACTATTTCAGAAATAATATTTTAATTTATTATATTCAAAGAATTAAAAAAAATTTTAATAAAAATTATACATAAAAAATTGTATATAAATTTTTCCAATTTAAAAATTTTTTAAAGTCCAATTTTAAAATTTATTGCACACGATAGATTTCAAAAACACTTCTATTGCAGCATTCCATATCACAAGGTTTTCGAAACATTTCTGTTGCAACATTTCATATGACACATTGCATGAACCTTTCAGAAATGTTGCACGTGAAATGTGAAAGATTGAAACTAGAGGTGGAAAATTATCGATAATGATTAACTATCGGTTGCGCGACAATTATCTTTGCAAATATCGATAGTATCCACAATTTATCGACAATTTTAACATTATTGATAGTGTTATCAACAATTTTAAAATTATTATTGATAGCACTATAGATATTTAGAAAAGTAATTGCGCAACCGGTAGCAACCACTGTCGTCAGTTCTCTAGTTGAAACCTTTCTGAAAGCTCTCTGAAATAATCGGTGCTGTATAAGAATGTTGCAGCAACGTTAATACAATATTATACATGTTGCTGCAACATTACGTATTTCTGAAGCGGACATTTCAGCAATGCTGCAATATTTTGCGATACTTTTTCTATGCCGTATGAACAGTCGCCCGTCGACGCCGTCTTCGAATCCGGCGTATTAACGATGTTAGAAAACAAAACGTACGATTGCAAATCACTTCACTTCTATTACGCGGTTAATTCGAACGAAGACGAATAAGGTAGGGGAGCCGCTGCATCACGGAGTAGCATCGATTTTCCGATTCCCGCAGATGGATGACACCGAAACGCGAGTCGTATCTTCTCGGCGAGTGCCGCCGTCGTTAGCGTTCCTTGTTCCCGCTTGAAATGAATTCGTCGCACCTTAATTCGTGCCGGTAAAATCGTCGGAAATTCATTAATTACGCCTATTTGATTTCCAGGAGAACGAACCCACCTACTCGGTACAATAATCGGTCGGCTACGTCCTCCTTACGTCGCGGCGCCGCCGCCGCCGTCGGCGTCCCCGTCGTCGCGTCCGAGCGACGCCTTTGTACCGGGACGGCGCACAAGATGTCATTAACGAACAGCAATTACTTTCCGAGAGATAATGACGCCACGACGCTCGTGACGACGCGCGTCGCGACGCGCCGGTGTGCAAGCCGTCGTTGAGGTGGACGCCGAAGTGCAAAACGCGCCGCAAATATTAATCGCGTACGGATTATTAACGCGCGTTCATTACCGCGCGCCGAATTAATACATCGCTCGTATTGACACAACAAATCGCGATTGGAGGATGCAAAAGCGAAATGATATTTAACCTTTACGCGGTATTTCCGCGCGGATATACAAAAAAAAATATATCGAATAAAAGACCGCGTTGGGGAGAATTGAAAAATAAATGAATTTCACGGGGGATGATATTGCAACTGTTAATAACTCTGTGAAAAGGCAGGTTACGCGTTTCATTCATAAAATATGAGTTTTTATGGAAGCTGCAAATTCCTCGCATTAACCAAAATGTCGTGCATCATCGATGCAATTAATTTCATTTTTCCCTCATCGAATTCTAAATTTCGATAAATAATTTGGAGCCACGTGGCCGAACGTTTTACACCGAATTACAGAAAACTGGCTGCTAAGTTTCAATGTTATCCAAACAAAATTAGAGGTAAAATTATTGTAAATTAAAGTCACGTGTTTTCCGTCGTTTCAGAAATCACGGGGGTTTGACAATCGCGAATATTAAAATTGTAATATCGCTCGCGTTTAATGAACGGGATAATGAGCAGCGTGAGCCATTGAGCGCAAACAATTAAAATGCAAATAAAGAACGGTGAAGCGGATAACTCGCATCTATAACCGTCGCGCTTGCATTATAACACAATCGCGAGTCAAATTCGGCACGTTGAAAGTTGGGTGTAGATCGCAGAGAAAACAGCGGGATATTTATATTCATGTAGATGAAAAGCGTGATCGTCTTAATGTGATGACGCGCGCAAGATGCCGCTCTTTTTTCATCTCAGACGCGCAATTTTCTTAAAATCTAACTTCGTTTAGCAAGAGAGAGAGAGAGAGAGAGAGAGAGAGAGAGAGAGGCAAGGATCGCGCAGTATCATAAAGACGCGATCGAGAAACGCGGTTTTTGGCACTCCCAATGGGGCGAAAAGTTCGCTGCTATCTCTCACTGTCTGAGATGCTCGGTATTCCGGAGCCTCTCTCACCTGGATTTACCTTCCTTCGCAAGAGTCTGACGTTTCTAAATGTGGCCCGGCGTAGTTACTGAACTTGCTACAAGTGGACTACGAGCGAGGGCGAAAAAGCATGGACCGTGGTCGTTCGGAAGCGCTAGATAACGCCTCACGGAATGTATGTATAAATGATGTATGCGTGCTTAGACGGCTACTCTGTCATGATATTTAGGTTCGGAATGGACGAAAAGTTAATGAAACTTTGACTCGTCGGGTATAGGAGTGAATTGAATTCTGAAGCCTTTCGTGGGTTACACACTAACAAAAAAAAAATTGCTACGCTTGTTATAACAATATTCTCTATGTTTGAAAAAGAAATGTATGTAAATATCAGTTAAAATATGCCCTATAATTATACGGTTCATACACTGTGAAAAAAATTTTTGTAGTTCAAGTAAATATGTTATTAGGACCATTCAAGCAAATTATTTACTTTACACAAATAAATATTATTTCAAAGAAATAATATTTTCTACAAACAAGTGATATTTATTTATGTAAAGTAAATAATTTGCTTGAATGGTCCTAATAACATATTTACTTGAATCACGAAAATTTTTTTCACAGTGTATAAGCGTAGTTCTTGTGATAAGTAATTCAGTTAGAATATCCTCTCGTACGGTTGCCTTAATCACGCTGCAATAAAAGGATTGTTATCTTTTTAACATAGTTTGCCGAACAAATAGAATAATTGCACGAGAGATTTATAGAGAGATGCATGGCGCAGCATTGAGAGTTTGGTTCTATTACAATAATAGAATGGACAGCGGCAGTAACTCGCGAAGAATTTTTCATACATAAAATAACGTGTGTCATGTCGTGAGCTCTCTTGCGTTATTTATATTCTCGTCAGCGAAATGTCCGTACGCCAAATTAGTAGCAATCGCATCCGAATTAAACTCGTATTCTTCCGATAAAATGTGTTCATATAACCTAAGATAATTTAATGGCGGACTGGCGATTCTGGTTCATTTCTGCTGCCAATTTGCATCAAATTCTTGTGTGTAGAACCGCCGTAGCTCTGCTTCCAATTTGCTACTAAGTGAATAAAATGTGAATGAGATTCTATTATGCTTCTGATAACGTCGTCATCTGATAATACAATTTTGTTACAGTTAGATTGCGACTGTGACATCCACAATGCAATTATATTTGCTAAGGTTGGGGCAGCCATGTAGATCGCATCTAGAGCACTATGGTTTCCATAACTCTTTTATAGATAGGCAAAAAAATAATATATTAAATTATTTTATTGAAGCAACCTTGATTTTCTCTATGTTAATTGCGCGGTATACATCTGTGATTTTGTCAAGACATCTCGAAAACGAACAAGATATAAAACAAAGATATCGAGACGTTCTCTTCTTAATTCAAGAGCATCAGATGTTCTACGAAACTAACTACAACCCACTTTATGCAGCTATTTATTTACATTTTGTAACAAAAGCACTACTCCTCTGATATTTTTACCGTCATATTTTGTTAATTTTTATCGGATATTTTTTTATTTTAATTTATTCTATAGCACACCGTTTACGGTTCAGTTATACATATTAACTAAATCACCCACGCACTGAAAAACATTATTAACCTAACTAAATTGATTGTTAAGTTTTCAACTTGATTAAATTCATGTATTTACGTATTTAAATTAAATTAAATTTCTCTTCAACTTAAATACATGAATACTTGAATTTAATATATTTAATCAAATTGAAAAATTCAGTCCAGCTAACAATTTTTCTTTCTCATTGCGATCTCGCTGCAAAAACGCGATTTACACCGTGCACTGAGCAAAGCTGCAACAGTTTGTTTATGCATACTGACATTTTCTAACTTTGAAAATAATGTTTTATTGTTAATACAAAGTACGAATAACCCACAAAAGGATTTTGCATTCAATTAATTTCTATACCCATGGTAGCGAGTCGAAGTTTATCGAGTTTCCACCGTAACAAACTTTTCTATCTTTTAATCCCTTGTACTACGTGCCTCTTTCATTTCGACACGGAGAGAACTTGCCTATTTTTGTTATCAGATGGATCAATCACGGGTGTCTTTGCTGTCTTTACGATTATAAGGTGAAGAGTCTCGTTTAAACTCCAGATACACAGAAAAAAATATTAATATCAAATCAACAAAATTTATTTTGTCTCATATATAAGCAAAAATATAAAATCTTTTTAGAAGAATTTATAATCTTAAATGGACATAATTTACTTACGTGAAGAAAATTTTTCTCTTCATGTGAGCAAATTACGTCTGTTTAAAATTATAAATTTTTCCAAGAAGGTTTTATATTCTTGCTTATATATGAAACAATAAATTGTTGATTTAATACTAAATTTTTCTGTGTAATGAGGCAACAAAATCACTCCAACGTGTACTTGTGAAGCGACAGAGAGGTGTGGTGACAATTTCGAAAATATCTCTCGGAGAGCGATGATAAATCGAGGAATCCCCGTAATAATGGAATTTCTCGTATTCGACGTGCGAGTGTCGTAAACTATCCATGGAGCTATTTGAGCCAGCCACGCATGGAACATTGTTCTAATCTTATCTCTTTCCGTACGCGCTGTTACGTACAAAATACGAGTTCGAAATCGTTCGTTACGACATCCCATGCAAAAGCTTATCTATAAAACGATCGTATTCCGCGGAGCGGAGTGAAGAGGGCTCCCGTTCGTATGGGTATATAGCAATTGCGCGCGTTTTGATCGTGAAACTTACAAGAGCATGCGGAGGTTGGTTTTTACTACAAGTGCTACTTCGTACTTGAAAAATTCAAGCGCGCCGCTATAAAAGTCGCGCGATATTAACTTTTCTCTTCTTTTTTCTTTCTTTTCACTTTCGTTTACCACACTCGCGAACATCCCCCTAATGCGAATCAGCCAAAGATCACACGCGGATAAATCTCAATTTGCCTCGCGCAGGAATATACATAAACGCGAAACCGCTCCGGTTTTTTTTTTTTTACGTGAAGTATTAAAAGTCGTTAGATTAGGAACGTCACATGCGTTTCTCGCTTTTTGATCCCAATTTGTCGCACAGACGTACCCGTACTCTCGCACGCATTCCCCTTTAGTCTATTCAACCGGAAACCCTGGAGAGAATGGTGTGCCTCTTAAATATTCAACAAATATTCATTTAAATGGAACTGTTTATGAGAATGTTACAAATATTCGGGGAATGTTTCATTAAAAGTGTTCTATGCTTTCGGAACGCGTCGCAAATTCAAAGGGTGTTTGACCAGCATTCTGAAAATACACGACACTTTTCAAACGTCTATGAAATTACTGTGAACATCTCGTAAACAATTCTAATTGTTTCAATTTCCATCTTATAATCACTTCGATAAATGTTTTAAAACTCCAATCGAACATATCTACTCAAGCATCTTATAAACACACCATTTTCGCCAGGGCAAGTTCACACGGCAAGAACAATTTTATTGTAGTATCTAAACATTTAGATGGATACAGATCGAAAACCAATTTTACGTTGGTCTATCAAAAAGTAATTATGTAATGTCCGTTTCTACCAGTGTAGATTAACATTGATCTCAGTTTGAGTTACTCCTTAATCTTTCTTTAGTTCTAAGAATTGAAAAAAAATAAAAAATAAAAAAAGGGAAGTTAAACTGAGATCAAGGTTAATCAACATCGGTGGAAATGGGCACAAGACGTTCGAGCACGATGACACCGATGCAACAAATTTGGACACTGTAGTAACCAGCTCGAACGTCCGAAAAAAATTTTCTAACGGTTCGACGCAATCGTTATCGGATCTGTATTCAGCAAAATTGTCCTTTCCGCGAGTTTACGTTTGTTCGGAAGCGTCGCGAGACCAGCTTCCCTCGAGATCTCACGGAGAACAGCTTGTTCAGATTCAGTATTCACGTCTCAACGTCGTGTGTTCGATAACAGCCGGACTTAACGCTGCTCGCCTAGATAAGCGGTTTATATACGCAGTACACGTTCATACCAGTGCCTACACGCACCTTGCAAGGAGGAAATCTTTAACCGTGCTAACAGAGGAATTCTACCCGAGGCGCGGACACGCGCACGTCTCTCGCAGGCGAAGCCGAGCGAGGATGTCCTGCGGCGACAAAGCGAGCGTTGTGTGTTCCGAGCGTCGCGGCCGGATGCAAGATGATTGCGTCTCTCCGCCGTTAAAACGCCGACGATTCCGCGAGCGAGCGCCTCTTCGCGGATTATTCTCGCCGCGGCGCGCCTCGCCGAGAGAGCCTGCGCGCTCGTGCGAAAGAAGAAAAGATCCGCTCGCTAGAGAGCGCGAGGAAGACTTCCGGGCCGGGCAAGTAACAAGTAACGTGCCCCCACAGGACGGAGAACCTCTTTTTTTTTTCCGTCCCCACTCAAGGACCCCGCCGCCAAGCACGGCGATTTCTTTTCGCGAACAACGTTTTTGTCGCGATTACCACGTAACGATCGCGGCGAGCGCCGTTCGCCGTTGCTCGACTTAATCGGGAGACTCGCGGAACGCGGTCGACCTGCGATTCCCGAGACTTCCCGTTTGCCTTTATTATTCTTATCCGGGCGCGCATTTGCTTCCGCGAAAGAAGCGTTTTCCTTTTGTCCATCGTCGTCTTCGCGGTGGTAGAAAACGCACGGCTCTTTTTAGTTACCAGTCCACGGCGCTTATTTTGCCCGTCGCAATCCCACTGCCGTCAGTTGATTTTTATTTCCGCAGGAATATAACTCTTATGCCGAATCCGCATAGAGCAAAGTACGCGCGTTGTTAGAGAAATAAATAAATAAATAAATAAGTGGCAAGCTCTTTTTTGTGCAAGGAAATGAAATCCGTCACTCGTTGAGATGATCCCAGAAATTTTCAATTAAATTTCTCTTGGAACACTGCATTGTCTCGTCATCTAACAGCATTGCGATATTAAGGACGTGTCGGATCCCTACAATCCCTAGCGAAGTAAATCAAATTTGGAAATGCGTTAATATTAACGCTTCAAGTAAATTATATACATTTGAAAGTTGCGTGAAGAAAAAATTATATTATAGTTTGTTTACTCTATCTGTTGCTAAAAATTAAATTTTTTTTGACGACGTCAAGAAAATCTTAATTTTTCTTTTCCGCAAGTACTTTAAGTATATTCGAGATGATTCATGCAAAGTTTTATTGTGATTGCCCGTTTTTAGTTATTTTGCAAATAAATAAATTTTATTTACAGAACTAATCTCTGCGTCGCAATGAAACTTCACACGTTTAAATCATCTTGAATACCTAAAATATTTAAATAAAAAAAGTTCAGATTTTTTTTTATTATTTCATTATTAATTATATTTTCATTGGAGCGCATGTCTATTTCTTATTGAAATAACTTTTTATTCAGATTCAGAAAATTGTCGCCAAAATTTTTCCATTACCTTCAAGCGTAATATAAAAAAAAACATCTGTAATTGTTTCATAATTCTCTTAATTTCTTTTGAGAAATGTATCCTTTAGATTTTTAATTCAAGCCTCTGGGTGTGTGTAGGATTTATTACGAAAGCTATTCGCAAAGATTTGTAAAGAAGTAACGTGCACGGGTGATTTGCGTGCAATCGGATCGCACAAAAATTAAATCGTGCCCTGCAATAATTGATAACATTACCAAGTCTCCCCCTTCGGCATTGCGCCGAAGTAATCGAACTGCGATTCGAATCGCAGCATTTTTCCTGCGGTTGTCAATCTTCGCGCAGCTACTATTTCCTTTTGTGTGCGGGGTTTGAAAGCATCGCTACCGTGCAAGTGAGCAAGCGAGCGTCGTAGACAGTCGCCCGCCATCGCTTAACAATCGAAAGATTTCAATCGCGATACGACCTACATCTCTAACAGAAAATTTTACTTCGCCTATTAAGCTTCGTTCCCCGTCAGATCTATTCGCGTCAGATTTGACGGGAAGCGAGGAGAAATCCAAGATAAATATCCGTAATTCGATGTCCGGATAACATTCTATAGTAATCGCCACGAATATCAAGAGATTGCTTCCCCGTCGATAAATCAACCGAGTTATGTAATCGAGGCCAGCAACTTGTATCATCAATTCACCGTACCTCCATCCTCCTGTACATAACACCTTACCGCACATCTCGCAATCGTTTAAGGCAAATTCGACGTGAGCCACAAGATAACATAACGAACATGTGTCTATGTATATTATTACGAAATAACGTATGTGTGATATACATACATTATACAAAATCCTGCCACTGCTTTGCGAAATCACTTTCGCATCGCCCAATTATGAGGTGCCCGAGCCGAATAAAGTTCAGCGCTGAATAAAGTCCTACTTTTGCATTTACCATGTAAAGGCGCACTTTGCGCCTAGGGTGTGTCATAGAAAAAGAGACGTCAAAGAATTAGAATCGCCATCGCAGCAATGCGTCTGTTTAATACATATAATAAAATTTGATGAAGTGTATGTATGCACGTTAAGGTTTTTAAAATCATATTGTGTATATATATACAAGGTGATTATTAATGAATGTCCCCACTTTTTACCATAGGAGCCTGATTTACCGACGGATATGTATTTCTAACATATTATTATATTAGAAATTACAAATGCGTGCTCCTATGGTAAAAAGTGGGGACATTCATTAATAATCACCCTGTATATACATTGTTTTATAATTTATTATAATGTATTATGACAAGTATTATTCAACTTTCTAACTACAGAAAATAACAAATTTATATATTAATTTTTAAAATAAATACATTTTTTTAGCAACGACGCGCTTATATCAAATAAGACTTACTTAAGACTTACCATTTATAACCATTGTTATTTTTTTGTTATATGGGAATTATATTAATGAACAACAATTTTCAATATTGTTAACTTTTGAAAATTTAAAATTGCACTTAAATGGCTGGAAGTTTTCAAAAATTAAAAAATTAATTAAAGACCAAATTAAAGGCAATTAGTGATGTTTAAAAGATGAATGTTTAGCTTCTCTGTTATTTTCAATAATTTTTTCCTCTTTTCAATATGTATAATATGTTTGAAAAAATATTTTTTTTTTGTTTATCTTCAAATATTTTATATGGAAAGTATCTTTTATTTTTGTGAGTGATATGAGGTGTGAAATAAAGATTCAATTCTCATGTAATTTATTTGGACATTTTTATAGAGTTTTCGAAAAGTAAGATTAAGCGCCTTATCCGGTTCAGGTACCTTCCCTGATTTAAATTTTGTTTTGTAAACTAGTGATTATTTCTCTCCCAAATTATATTTTCATTTGAGCACCCTGGATCCCATGAATGTATACTCCATCTCATTTCCATAATAAGTAACTAAAATAACGAGACAAAATTTGCAAGTGTATAAGATTCATAACCGTTTTCACTTTTGTAACGAAACATTTTTGCGGCGAACTAAACTAAACTCCAGAACTGCAAATAGACAATGCAAACTTATTCTTCATGTAATTTAAATGAACTTTACTTCAATTATAAACTTTGTAGTTGCTAATACACTCAAGTCTACCTTACAATGCAGAATTAAAACTAAAAATTATCGCGCAATGCGTATTTCTTTGTTTCTCCTAAAGTTCATTCACTTGCAAATGCGACGCATTAGTCACACGTTACTTTTACAAATCGGTCGGACATATTCGAATATTGTCGGTTTCGTCGAAGATGCTCGAAATCTGCGCTTTCCGAAGGATAGCGAAATTCCATGCTTATCCCCTCAGCGGAAACCAATGGGCTCCGTGGGTTTTCGAGCGGAGGATTATACGGACGTCATGCGAAATGAGCGATTGCGCGTCGCGGTCCGCATCCAGGGAGGATTCCTTGACCTGAGGAACTATCTGGTCGAGACATCGGGGACCGCGGGAGCAGTTCGCGCGGAACGCGCATTGTCCGAGCGTGTTCGGCGAGCGTACGCGCGCGGGTACGTACACCACGAGGGACCACGTCGCGACGGTACCCGCTGTCCGGCGGTGATTTACGGAGCTCGCAAGCTCGTGCCAGTAACCCGACGTGTTACGTTCTCGCCCTCGCGCGGATACGTGCGCACGGACACGGCGACGATCGTATCCGGGAACGTCCGGTTCGCATTGGCCACCCTCTGCTATAACTCATGTCGCCTGCTGGAAACGCCGCGCGGAATCTTCATGGGCGGAAGAGACCCAGCAGCGGCGGGTCCCGATTGCCAGCTCTTTCGAAGATTTCGCGTTGCGCACGCTCGACGATCTTCGTCAAACAAGCAAAGTCGAAAATGTGTAACTTGAATAGAATTGTAACATGTTCTGTTAAATGTAGAGATTTAAAAAAAGTTGGAAGATTTCTCAGATTAAATATTGCTATTTCTGTAAAAATAGTTCAGACAGTTGGGACAATGTAAAAATATCAACGTATTGTTGTAAATTACGATTTGTTGTAAATTTTCCAAATTAAGTTACACTGTACTTATCGGAGAATTTTGATATAACACAAACAAACAAATTGAAAATTATAAATTAATAAAAAATATTAAAATTATAATAAAAAAATAATAAGAATGTATTCTATCATACAGGACGTATAATAGAATATAATTTTTTTTCGAATCATGCATATATAGGATATCCTAAAATTCGCGAATCAAAATACCATAGTAAAAAAGTTTTCGAAAAATTAAGCAAAATAGTTATTTGTTGATTTTTATTACAAACATTTTTTTTTAGATATAAGGGCAAGAAGCTGGCCAATCACAAACTACGTTTAGATAGTATGTCCATAAGTTACGCGTGCAATGGTCACCACGTGAAAATGATTGTCATATCTGATCAGAGTTGAGCATTTACGCGTAAAATATAAATAATCTACATTAGGTGTATACAATATAAACTGTTTTATATATTAACTATGTAAACAATTATTCAAGGATCATAAGTGTAAACTCAAATTTTATCAGAGAAATAGTGAAAAAATTATATTAATTAATTAAAGTCGAATGCATTAATAATTTTATAACTTAACTTTTTCTGTATTATATTATCCGATTTATATTAATTTACATTGCTTGTATTATCTACATCTATAAAAAAGATTCATGTAAACATAACATAAACAATACGTAAGTAATCCATGTGAACGTAATCTTGAAATTTACACAACCCTGTCTTCGATTTTTTTTTTTTATTTTAAATTATTATATCTTGAAAATTATTGCTGAAATACTCTGTAAATGAAAATGTACAGGTGATTTCACTTAAAAGCAAGCAACGGGTCAAAAATTTCGATTACTTTTTTTACTTTAACCTTTAAACTCTTGGTGAATATAATACTAAAGTTTCAAAATAAAATTTGAAATAAAACGAAACATAAACGTAACTTTAAAACGCTTTTTAAATAACATTTTTGAAATAACATTTTCATACTTTTTCAAATTGGCGAGAAAGATAGAAAAAAAGCTTTGACAAATCGACTCCATTCTTTATTTAAATCATTGTCAACTATCATAAATAAATTAAAAACATTTGTAAAAAATTAATTGAAACAATTTTCATCGAATAAGGAAAGTAAATTACATCATCAAAATTGTCACTTTTTCTTTTAAAAAATAACTCCAAAGTTTACAATTGCATACTTTTTTATTTATTTTTTTTTTAGTGTATCGACTATACAATCATATAAAAATTAAAAATATTTTTGGCTTTTATGTTTCAGACAGAAGTCATAAACTCCATTTTTCTCGTTATTTCGTAACTCCAGTAGCGAGACGCTTAAACTACAACCTATTATGTCATTATCTTGAATTCTGTTAATTAAAAATTCTTTAACATAGTATAAATATATAATAAAGTATCCTTAAAGTTTTAAAAAAATCAATTTTATTTTTCTTTGTTAAAAAAGTTCGCAAAAATTATTTTTCTTTTTAGCGTCCTAAATCAAACGCACCTCCTAATTTAATTTTAATTAAGTAATTAACTTTTTAATTATTTTTTCAGTAACATTTTGATTCGTGAATTTCGGGACATTCTGTATAATTAGATTTCAAAAAGTTTTTTAAATAAAAACATTGATTTTTCTATAAAAATGGCCGAGAGTTTAGAGATAATGTGAAAAAAAAAACCCGCAGTTTGTATTATAAAAGTGCAAAACTAAGTTATGCTGTATTCATGGCAAAGCAAACACGGAGTAAAACACGCGAAGATAAATGAGATCAACGAATAATGGATTTCTCTCAAAAAGACTGGAAGAATTATTATTACCACATTTCTACGATTAATTAATTTGCTTTTAATGCTATATATCGACGTCAAAAGAAAATGCGTGTTGCACGTCTTTTTTCAAAGACTTGACGCGACTGTCGTACATTTTAATTAAATTTTGTCTGCAAAACGTAATTTTTTTGCTCTTTGAGATTATCACTCGTCTGTCGAAGCGCATCAAAATTCAATTAATCGATCAAACGCGCGCGCGCGCGCGTACGTGTGTGTGTGTGTGTGTGTGTGTGTGTGTGTGTGTGTGTGTGCGCGCGCGTGTGCGTGTGCGGTCGCGAGCACTCAAGCGACAGATAAAATAAACGCGGTGCAGAGGAAGCTGTGGAGAGCTGTTCGGGGTTAATTAGTCTGTCAATGCGACCCGCTCGACCCGCACGAGACAATATGCAGGGGACGACAAAAAAAAAAGGAAAAAAAGAAGAACGGGACGGTTGATTCGACAGTGATCGTGTCCCTTTCGTGAACGGCGTGATATATCGTGCTGTCCGCTACTGTCGTCCACTACGCGCGTAGATATCCGCATCTTGCTCGTTGTTTCGCATTTACGTCACGCGCACGCATCCGCACATGCCCGAGTGCATCAAATCTATGTGGCGGCATCGCGGAATTTTTTCAATTTTTCAGTCGAACAGAAAGCGCGATATTAACATGTTGTTCGATTCTTTCTGTCTCGCCACGGGTCCAAAAAAAGTTCTCGCAGTATCGAATCACTTATCCTCCGACGTCGACTGGACCAAATTTTTGGAAATCTAACGTTATTTCCCCGAACGATTTGAAGGCTTACTAGATTTACACGTTGACAGATTTTAGAATATTGACTTTTTCTTTAAAAAAAAAGCCCTACCGTTCTCGCTCCGGCGCGTCACATAAAAGTAACGTGTACTAATTAATTCGCGGTTTTCATAATCATTTTTCAATAGCTAAAAAAAGCCGATTAAAATATATAGGAAATAAGAGGAGGTGCCATTTCTCGGTCGAGGCGGCTCTCGGTGCTCAATTCAATATTTTCATATAAAAGTTATTAAATATGTTTTGCAAGTCTTTAAACCGCGTGTCGATATAATAATAGTTGCCGGGCTTCAAGCGCAATTGCGTGAACCAAAGCTGGAAATATCTCAAATAAATCTGATCGTCAAACTTTGATAGTTCTGTACGCTATAACCCTCGGCTTCCATGCATGCGTAACCGCGCGTTATAGTACGCGTCTCTATGGATTACTTTCATCACGAGCGCGTGCTTTTTTTCAAACGGGCGTTATAACGCGCGCCAACGCGTGCACGGAAGCTACACTGATTGTGAGAGAAAAGTGTTTAGTATTTGTGACGATTGCATCCCGCACTAATAAATCGGTTAAGAGCTCCATTTTTATAGTTATTACTGCTGTAACGTTATCAATAATAATCTTGCACTTATAGTTCTACCAATTATAAAAAAAGTTTATCATGAATTGTAACAACCTAAAATATTAATATTGTAAAATATAAAGATGCCGGAAATAAAATAATTGTTATGCAATAAACGCAATCGTAAATGTAAATGTAATTATTTTCTTAATATTCACTTACTATTTGCGCAGTAATTATATCTAATAGCTATAATTTAAATAGCAAACACAAAAATGACTTTGAATTATAGTTAAATTATATGATAATTGCAATCTCATTTTTTCCTCTCAGTGCTGGGGTAAGCACTTTGAAAAACTGTCAAGAGCTTATGGCAAAAAATCACCAAAATAGGATTTAAATGTGAAACTCTATCGCTCTGTGATAGATGTCGTATCAATTCGACAATCGGGCCATGTGGTGATATCGCAATAGCAGGTATCGTTTGAGAGAACATTTTTTTCATGCGACGTGTATATATAATACATTAGGTATTATACTCTGCGAGTAACACACATAATTATAATTATTATGCAAATAACATATATAATTATAATTATAATAATTTGGAATAATTAATTAAAAATACGGAATCGATAATAGGGATATGGAATTATCATTTAGCTAAACTTGTGTTCGTTTAAATAAAAAAAGGAATTCACAAAGCGTGCGTTTTGTTTCTCTCATTTTAACTATAGACTTACAAGACTACATTTTGATTATTATACTTGTTCGTGTAAAATTCAGCAGAACTATCTGACATCGATGGTGTAAAAATTTCTAGATTCTGAATGGAACTTAAAGACATTCGAGCCTGAAACCACCACCGTAAAGCGTTTCCACTTTTTCACTAACCGGATTTCATCATCGTACCAGACGATAAAACCGTGCGGCAAAAATCATACGGGCACCTAGCAAACAAAATTCGTTCTTTCTGTACGAATGCAACACTTTCCCACATATGCATTATTGCCGTTGCAGTGATTCCATTGAGAGCTTGATCAATACATAGAACAGTGATGTGCGCGTCTATCAAAGGCATTAATAAAATAATTTATTAATATTAGAGAAACAGATCTTCGAAGATGTAACAGCGTTAAAGAAAATTTTAAAAAATGATTTATTCAATTAAAGTATTAACAATAAATAGAAAAAAAAAATTATCGACAATTCTTCTATAATAAAATCGAATTAAAAGATCAATTAAAAATCCACTAGTACTAAGAATATATCGAGTTTCAAAACATAGCACGAATCGCAAGAAACGCGTATTAGTATTGAACAGAAGCTGTCAGCTGAACACCGCCAACTGTATTTCGTTTACTGGATTTCATTAATCCAGCGGTATAGATCGTACAAACAGTTCCACTGTGTCTACTACACAATAGCGCACAGTAAGACGCGCTGTGAAGTAAAACCAATACGGTCCCGGTATTCTCCGTTAATCGTAGCGAGCCATCCCCGACGTCGTTAAGTCAATATTCGATCCTACGGCTCTGCAGGGTGGTAATTAACAACTCCTATAGTTCGGTTAAGTGTATAACTGATACACGCCTAAGATACGTTAGTCCCTCCTGTAACGAACTAATTGATATCTGACAACGTAGATAAATTCTAGCAAATCATACGCGATACACGAATAATCGTGTAAAAATATGTGATACGTACAGAAAAATATTCTCTTGCTAAGAAAAGCGATTGCTCGATTTTTAGCTTTCTTGTTTTAGGCAACGGTTACCTTTGCAAAGAATATTTTCTTGATATTAATCTTAAAATACGCATGGCATTTACTTAAAACACGTATTATTTACTTAAATTAAACTTTGATAAATATATAAAAAAAGAATTATTAATATATACACATTAAATTAATTTTATTACTTATTTTAAATATTTCACAAGTTCGTCACAAGCATACAATTTATTCAAAAGCAAAATCCCAATAATTTAATATGCTTCGATTAAAAATATTAAAATAAGACAAAAATTCAATTTGTTTATTACTCTGATTTCTTTTTTTATATAATTTTATAAGTAATATTATTCGAAAAAATATGTTCTTTTTTTATATAATAAGTTTTTTTTTAATTTGCAATGAGTATGTTATCAAGAAAATATTCTTGTTAAAAATAAGTGTTACTAGAAGAAAAAAGCTAAATGGAGTAATCGCTTTTCTTGACAGCAGATTTGATATTTTTTCTATACGCATAAGTATAATATTAGATTAGATTTTTGTGTGTAGGATTACAGAAAAAATTAATCAACAATCGTGTGTGTTTCTCTAAAAAAATAAAATTTCTAGCATTCATGTTTTACGTAAAAACTTTTTTTCACAATTGCCAGAATATGTCAAATTTTTGCTAAAAAAAAATAAAAAAAAAAGTATCAATTATCGTCGCGTTCTCAATTAAAGTTCGAACATTGAATTACGACTTGAAGTACGCGGGCTCGTCAAATTTCACCGATGACGATGTACGAGAAGTGAAAAGTAGTCTCCTAATACGATACGATATGTTAGATAATGAAGCGATTAATGACTGATGGGAGATTGACGACAAAATTAATATAGAGTGGCGTCGAAATTCGAGAGGACGGTCGAACGGGAATTCGCGCCAGGGTTCATCGGGAGTTAATTACGGATCCGGAGCCTTTCCCGACGGGTACGCGGTCGACATCATAAACGTGCAGCACGATGATTAAGACATGTGGGCGAAGTCGTTATCCACAGCCGCATGCACGCGCTTCTCGCCGCTCGTTTCGATGCGATGCGCCTTAATGACGTTACGTGCCCACGGCGAGGGGATGAGGGAGGGCGCGGTGGCCGCGGCTGTTGACCCATTTCGGACACCGCGCACAGCCGCAACGCGAAGTTGCGGCCACCGGCGTGTCGCCGTCCGACGCAGCAACTTCGCCCTATTATCGCAATAAGAACTTCGTTGGTTCCCGTTCGTTCTGTTCGCGCATACGAACCCGATCGGATTTCGCGACCGGACGTCCGAACGGACAAGGGACGGAGGACGGGGAGGAGAGGAGAGAAGGGAAGGGAAGGGAAGGAGATGAGATAGAGCCTTCAAACTTTACTTCACCTTGAAATTGGAAAACGCAATTCCGTCGGTCGTAAAGGCGATTCGACTCGAAGATTCGACGTGGGAGCCGCGCGAGCCCGCGGGATGAATCGAGGAACGAATCTTCGGGAGTCGCGCTTGGGAGTTTAAATAGTCGGCGAGAGATTGTCTGATCGTGAAAAGAAGTAAAAAAGATGGACTGAGAACGTGGATTTCATTCGTATATTTCACGACGTGCATTATGACAAATGGCGTTTTGTATCGATGGCAAATGGATTCGAGATGGTTCTACTTCAGAGATCTTCCTCTTTCGGCGTCTGCTAATATATCGGACAGATCTCCCTTCGGTACACCGTGCCTTCCTCCGAGCAAAATCAATTATCTCCAAGTTATCTCTGAAAGCTTGCTCGTCGCCTGATTGCGTAACAAGCGATAATAGCCCGCGGTATTGATATTCATCGCGAGTACTCCGGACTCGGCGTAACAATGCCGCTGAATGCGCAGTTAATGCCTGGTTAATTAGGCACCGATCAAATTAACGACTAACAATTGGGCGTAGAGTGTATATCTCCAATAGTACTGTTTGCGTTCGAATCAAAACGTGCTGTGTGTGCGGGAGAAAGGAAATTGTTTATATAACGGCGCGAAAGGAACTGACTTACAATTTGCAGAGTCAGTCTTAGAGATCATCTCGATTGAGTTACAAACAAGTTAACATCGTCTGCCGCGTATACGAAACGTCGTTAGTTTAGTAATCAATTCGAGTACTCGCCAGCTCTCGATTGGCACTGCGGAAGTGACGAGCAAATTTTTCCCTAGCTCTTGCGACTTCGAGAAATCGATATGTGATCGGCAGAGCGAAAAATCTTACAGTTCGTCCTTTCAAATTTCATTTCCTTCCCTGACTCATGTCTCTTTTCCCGCGCGCGCGCGCTCAAGAAACCCCGCTCGAAAACTCGTCCCTTGCGAAATAGGAACTTGCGAGAGAGGTGTCATTTCGGTCGAGCGATACCTCTTCGACGAGGCGGAGGGTCCCTGCGCGCTTATACGCGCAACAGCGTGTCATTGTCGTTGATGTCGAGCAACGGTCGATGATTGCCGCTGATGACGCTGCCGGATGTGGCGTTACCATGATGATCCGACGTGTAGCGGCCGAGGTCCTGAAGAATCCTGTAGGAGGGGCGTCGTAGTAGTTGTTATCGCCTGGAGGCACGGAAGTCGGCACTAGGCTATGCGAGGGTGACCACCCCTTCCGGCTCCGGCGACCAGCAGTTGTCGGACAGCCAGCAGCCGATTACCACAGTGAAGAAGCCGATCAGGAGAGCCACGATGATGTAGATCTCCGCCTGTCCTAGCGAATCTGTTGGCACACAAGAGACACGATGCCCTCGTGAACGACGATTAACGCGTGCTCGACACGTACTCGAAGCGTGCGTGCGTGCGTGCGTGCGTGCGTGCAATCGAGGAGACAATTAAACGTCTTTGGCTGACAGCTCTGCACCGGATTGAAAGGTCGCATGCATTGCGGGAGGATCATCGGTGCACACTTCGCCTAGGTACCAACACATGCTTGTTGCTTCAACCCCTTCAGGTATAATTTGTTATCTCGCGCGCGCACGTGAGGCACAATTGAATTAATTGCATCAGACGTTACATACTGCTTGGGGAAATGCACGACGGGGGTTTGCGAAATCAAAGGAAAATCAAATACGGGAGAGCAGCAGCGGAGTGACACGCGGATACGCGAACGAAAGATCATGGCTCGAAAACAGAAATAAAGAGCGAAAATCGCCTCTCTCGCGCGGTACTCACTGGTACACACAAGAGACGACACACGGCGCGCTCGCCACGTTTTTCGCTTGTTTTGCATTAATGGGCCCAGGAGAGATGCGAGCAAGTTAGTTATTTTAACGAAGTAATCTCGGCGAACTCTGCAGCAGTTGTGATACATCGATCAACGACATTTAGGAGTTCCAGTTAACCGGGCGTTTGACTGATCGATTGTTTGCCCGGTGGATTGCGAATTCATTGATTACCCGATAAAAACAAAATTGCCACATTAATCATATTCCCCCAACGTAATTTATGCAAACATAAAATACGCCTATAAAATATTATTAGTTTCTCTAACGATGTTAATGTAGAAATAAGAAAAAATTATTTTAATATAAGTTTTACCCCGATTTAATATTTTTTAATGCGTTATAATTTTGTAAATATAAACAATTACGCGGAACTAACTTCAACTTTTATTCAGTGCCAGCGGCTGATTTAAGAAATACAAAGATACATGCACATACAACTTACAAATTTTACATAAAAATTAATTAGTTTGGGAAAAATCAGACCAACATTTAGAAAGTATAGGGGAGAGTTACTAAATACATACCGGTCGTCTGAGAACCGTACTTCGTCAATATTTTACATTTTTACTTAATAAAAGCAATAATTAGTAACTAAAATATGAAATAAATAAGAAATGAGTAACGTAGACAAAAAAACTCATGGTACTAGTTTGTGCGTGCTACACTTTAAAAAATCATACAACTAAATTTTTAATCAATTTACGATAATGTAGTCATACAATTTTATACTAAACTTTTATATTTTACATTTCATTAAAGAAGGTTTTCTGTAGAATATTTTACATTCGTTGCACATATATGTTTGTAATTATTATAAAAATTAAATCAAAATTTTTACAAAATCTATCAAGTTTTCTACATTGTATCATCACAAATTTTATGGTAATAATAAATGATATTAATATGACTGATAAGTAAATTTATATTAAAACTAATAATTAATATGAATAAAAGTATGTCAATTGTAAAAATACATTTAAACCAGTTTTATTTCGACATCATTATCTTTCCATTAATTATTAATTATTCGATCCTTATTCGATAACTCTAGTATAAAATCTTATAAAATTCTACATAAAATGCAAATTTTAGAAATACTACAAAAATCTACATGAAAATATTAGAATTGGAATACGTTTAAATTTTTGTAAATTTCTATATTTTTTTAGTGCGTCGTTTCTGCGATTTTTATGAACTTCTCGATGAAACTACGTCAAACAACGAACTATGGTATTTATACATTTTTAAATAGCTTACTCGGGTGAAAAAAATTTTACGAATAAGTATTATACAAAGTACCATTATTAATAAAAAGTTAGAAAAATTATTAGTTTCTTTTTGTAATTATATTTTTTGTCGTAAAAATATTTATTTTTTCTTAAAACTATGTAATTAATTACTAAAAGTAACAAGTGTTCCAAGCATTCCTTTGGTTTTTATAGCATTTCTTAAATTTTTAAAGAATTTTGTAGAATTCTTTCCGCCAGCAAAATTATTAATAAAGTATTAATTAATAATTACCTATATTTTTAATTATTTTATTTCATAAATTTGATACTTTCAAAGCGATACAATTTCGGAAAATAATTGCTTAAATTGTATTTTTTATAGCATGTTGCAGAAAGGCTTACAATAAATTGATTTGTTATTAGTAAAAGGTTAAATATTGTTATATGTAATTGATATTTGATACATCAAGCTACAACTTCCATCATTCATTTTCAAACGAAACAATTCCAAATGGAAAATATAATAAAAAACAATTAATTTAATAATTTAATCGGGATACGCATTTGGCAACTCTTTTCTATAAATTCGCATGCTGTAAGTCGAAGAATTATTATTGAATTATTCTTATTCTTTTCTAATCAAGCAACTTTAAATATGAAAAAACTTTGCGCTTTAGTAGAGTCTTCATCTACGATAAAAAATTTGAAATTTCCAAAGCGAAAGAGGCTCTTCGCAACCATGGTCGTATTTGAAAGTTAAAACACAGGCTCGAGCCAACGGAGAACGATGCCGTTTCGATTGTTCGTTTCATGAATTTTTCACAGCCGTCGCCATTATTATCTCTACACAGACGGTCTCGAGCTTACACATACTGCCGATGTCAGTGAATGACTGCTACCGGTAGCGAAAAAAAAAACAAAGCGCGTCGCCGTCATACGTTGTATTCGCTCACGATAAAAAATTGTCCGGTAAAATTCAAACGCGTCGCCAATTAACTAGACTCTAATCCGATTTGCTGACTAACTCTCTTCTTCCTGCTCGAGCCCTCGTTACGATAACTTAATTGAACTCGTGCATTATGAGAATGTGAACTTCTGACGGTGGATACTCATTATCTGTAAGTGTAAGCCTAAATTTTAGAAAAGTTTTACTTCAAAATTTAGATTGCAACGAGCACAAGCGTGACTCCGATTTATGGAAAATGTCTCCAAACTTTTTTATGTAGTATAAGAACTTGATCAAATTTCGAGAATAACTTTATAATTAATAGACGTATTCTCCCAAATATTTTTAATCTCTTTAACCGTATAGTTTTCTTCAAAAATATAACTTTTTAAAATAGCATTGAGTCTTATAAAAAAAGGAGTTTCAAAATTAATAATTTAATTCAAGTTGATAATAATTTAATTTGATTAATAATTTAATTCAAACAAAAAAATAGAGTTTTGAAAAATTGTATTTATAAGAAAGAATGAAATTTTATAAGGAACATTTCGGAATTAAAAATATAAAGTTTTACCGTATCACTTTCGTATAAGAGTATAAAATATTCATGAATAATATTCTCTTCAAACATAACGTTATACTAGTGAGAAACGTGGAAATGTCGCTTATATTATTATATTGAAATCATTACTATGAAGAATTCTTTTTCGGTTTTATCTTCATTAATATTTATATTATAAAAATATGTTTTTAAACAACAAATTATCATTATTTTGCTTAATTTTATTTATTATTATTTTGAAAATGGCAATGCCTAAAGCTCCTCTGTTAGAAATATACAATATTTATATAAAATATATAGGAATAAAAAGTTATGAGACTCCCCTTTAAATTATATTTTTAAGCTGAAGAATCCCCTTAGGACTCCAATAATTTTACGAGCATATACGAAATTTTCTTACGTAGCATTCAAGCGCATACGTAACCGCGAACGAGCGGCCACGTGGCAAGCTTTATGATTCGATTATCATGAGACGAGATTTCGTGACAGATGCTGCTACGTCAGGATAGCAATCCAAAAAAAAGTTTCCTCAACAAATTGCGGCCACGAACAGCAAATTGATATCTCGGAAGTCGACGAGCTCATGACATAAATTATATCCACGTTACGTCATGCGCGCAAATACAATTTACGATGACGTGTGTGGGTTTTCACAAGTGAAATATTTGCAGGTGTTAATTATTTAAGATTAATAGCACTTACAGCTTATGAATATTTACAGTTATTTCTAGAGTTTACTTCTACATATATAACGTTTAAAATTGATCGCCGAGGCAAGAAAAGCATAAAGCTGTCTACTAGATTCATATTCATGCGAGGTTTCCATTATAGCAGACAAAAATAATGCGATTACACAACAAACCTACGAATGTTCCTACACTGAAAAAAAATGTCCGAGGAATAACGATCGGATTATCCCATTAAAAAGTAACAAACGTATATTTCCGATTATTTAGATCGGAATATCCGAAAATGGACGGATAATTCGTTTAAAAAGTGACGGATAATTATTTTTTTGATACGAAATATCCGTTTGCTACTTTTTAATGGGATAATCTGATCGTTATTCTCTGGACATTTTTCTCAATGTACGTAACTAAAAGAGTATGAAAAGGAGGAGGGGGGGGGGGAGATAAACAATAGACTTTGTAAGTTCAATGTGTGTGTAAAATCTGCCAAAATAGAAATAAAAAGAACGTGAGAGTTCTGAAATCTTTCGCGAGTAAAAAGTCACAAGACTATAAATTATCCAGACACGAGATATGAAAATTTATTTTGTGCCAATTCACAAATATTGTAATCGTGCAAGGATTTTTACTTCCGATTAAGTTCTCGCTAAAAAAATTATAATATTTGGTGAATTTGCATAAAATGAATTCTCAACATCCTCCGTCCGAACAATTAGTCTTCTAACCGTGTAGTCGCTGAAACCAACAACGTCAAGATCTTTTCAACAAATTCCCAATAAGAAATGCATCGACGACTCAACATTCCAATACGCAGCGTCATTCACAAGCACAAACGTTTGCACAACGATAACAATAAAGATCACAAGTAGAGAAGAACGAAGTGAATTCGATTTACCTAGTGGACCCTTGGACTTCCACAGGCCCTTGATGAGGGTAGGATCGCCGCGACGCCAATCGCGCCACCCTCGACCACGACGAGCGGGCCCCTTGGAGCCGGTCCCGGAAGCAGCGGCACCGCCGCCGGCTCCACCGCCGGTCGTTCCACCGGCGATGGACCCACCGGTAACACCGAAAGAGGCAGCCGGGGCAGACGCAGCTCCAGCAGGGCCGGTGGTAGCTCCGCCACCGTTACCGCCACCGTTGCCGCCGCCGCCGCCGCCGCCGCCACCGCCGCCGCTTCCGGTAGCACCACCGGTAGAACCACCGCCGCCGGGGCCCGGGGTGCTCGGCGACGAACCGGCCTGCGGTTGACCGTGGCTCCCACTTCCACTCTGTGGCATCGGCGCTCCCGCCGCTTTTTCGTCCGATCGGGAAATTCCCAGGAAGCAGCGTGAAATGGACACAGTAGGACATGCGCGCCATTAAACTATCGATTCACGTACGATCAATCAATGGGGATTTTACGGTGAATTGCGCACGGTTAATTCCTGCGATTCATCTTACCTTCGCTTATCTAACGAAAGTCATTCGGAATAGTCGCGAACACGGTTATGCGCGTACAATGTTTCATTGCAATCCTCAATTGTTCTGTAAATAAAAATAAAACAAATAAACTTTATTTATTTATATTTTACAGAGCAACTGATTTCTGCACTTCAATGAAACTTTACATAAATCATCTTGAATACTCAAAGTACTTGTATTTAAAAAAAAGTAAGATTTTTTTGTCATCATTTCTTAATTGCACTACCATTAAAGAACACTTCTATCTTTTATTAAAATAATTTTTAAACCGGGTAAAAAAATTGCTGCTAAATTGTTTGTTCTTATTAATTATTGTGAATATCTCGGAATTCAAATGTTTTGTAAAGCGATGACTCGAAATAGAGAACCGAAACGTACGTGGATCTGCATGACAAATGTAATTATAATACTTGAAATGTAATTTGCGTATTGGTGCTTGCGTTTGGCTCGCGTTTACTGTTTTCGATTGATTTGAATTTGAATCTAAGTCTATAATTATTATGTTTTAAATTGTATTACTTTCAAGTGCAATGTAGGACAATGTGTTAATTTCTTTACAATTTTTTTCATTATTTTGAAAATAATGAAAGGTGTAATTCTTAAACTCTTTGCAGGACCGCAAACCAATAAAAAATTTTTCATATATAATTATTATATATATAGTTATATATAATTATATATCAAATATGTCCATATATATTAAAAAATATATAATATAAAAATATATAATTAGGTATAATTATGATTTCTATATAAAATTATATACAATAATATTTAATTATATATAATTGTATATAAAATATAAATTTTATATGAAAATCATAATTATATATATTTTAATACATATGGACATATTTGATGCATAATTATGTATAACTATATTTAATTACATATAAACAATTTTTTAATGGGAAGATACTTGAAAGAAAGTTTGTGTTTCTATGATAAACCACTTAATTTGTGATTTTTCAAACTTAAATGGTACGTGTAAGTTTTAACTAATTTACTTTACGCTGGGGACAAATATTTCATTCAAGAGACCGATTTGTCGGAAAGCCGGCGCCGCTCGATGTGAGCAAACATACATATGGGATAAGTCACGCTTATTAGAATTCTAAGAGAATCGATCTTAGCGTTAGATATGCGAAGGAGCGGTGTAATGGAGCAGAAGGTATCCATGCGAAGAATTTTTCAGGTAAGTGAGTATGCAAAGAGATCAGAGGATCGTATAAACTGCTTCACTAAGTTTGCAACAGATAGCTTTGCCATTAGCGTTTCACGGATTATTCCCGCTTTAATTAACGATCACGGATAATCGTGATCAAGAAGGGGGCAATTCAATAATAGCGAATCAAGAGTTGGAATGTAAATGTATCAAAGTGATATTTTCCTCTTTATATCGTTGGGATATCTCTCCCACAACTAACACGTATACTTAAGGGTCAAGAGGATTTCAATCCGTGATCAATTGGATCGGGAGTGGTGACATTGATGTAAATTGATTGACGATTAATTCACAGGGATGAGTGATGAATCGCATTTTCGGTACCACTTAATACGGACAGACGATGACGATTATAACAACAATAAAGAGATAAAGATAAATCGAAATTCCGTAATTACAAGAATAATTTTGCTAAATGTGCT
This sequence comes from Solenopsis invicta, assembly GCF_016802725.1. NCBI lineage: Eukaryota > Metazoa > Arthropoda > Insecta > Hymenoptera > Formicidae > Solenopsis > Solenopsis invicta. The sequence continues at coordinate 6,622,837 of NC_052667.1, forward strand.
AAATTGTTTTAATTACGTAGCTTTAATTGCATAATTTATATAATGTAGTTATTAAACGATAATTATATTCATCATTATCTATGAGTAATACTGCAATTAAATTCCAAATTAAATAAATTTATAAAGGGAATAATTATTTGTTTCTTAAGATATTTACTCCTTTTATACTTAAATAAGCGTGATAATTTAAACCGAAAAAAAACAATGTCTACAATATTACCCGTGACGCACATTTTCTATCATTTTAATTTAAAAAAATTCCTTTGCATTACATTTTCTCTTAAATAATATATAAAATCGATATCAGATAAATAAAAAAAAAAAAAAGATTTGTATTCCGCATAGCGTTTCACATGCGTTTCCTCATATATTTTATTTCCGAATACATATCAATTTGCAGTTGAACTTGTGAAGAAAATATCGGATTCTATTTTATTATATCAATATTAATTTTTAGAAATAACCGAAAAGAGAGAAAACAAGCCAAAGTTTGCTAGGAAGAAATAGAAAAAATATACTACGACTAGCAATTTTGTCTGTTCAATAATTCTGTTCCTTTGAATACCGAGAATATCGAGGTTCACTGACTACAAAACCTGTTGCGTTTTTTTTGCAAAGCAAATTTGACGAACCGTGTCTTTTTGATGTGAAACAGATAGACAAGATATTCAAAGTTTGCCCTCTTAACTAGAAAATTTCAACGCATAAATGTACAGTAAAATGCAAGTCTTTTCTTATTTATCAAATATTGCTTATCGATTTTATATAAGAAATTGTTACATTACATTATTTTATAATCATTATAAAATAATTTGTTACGTGCAATTTTTATGTTTTCTGAAGCATTATTATAAAATAATGTTTCAGAAAACAAAAATTGCATGTAACAAATTTAAGAATCTTTAGTTATAGTATGTGAACTTAGCAATACATAATTTATAATACTTTATAATGGGATCCTTCTTGAATTAAAATAATGTGCAAAATATAGGGGACACAGAAGTGTATGTGTAGTTACACGCAAATCGTTTAATCCACTTTTCAGAAAATATACGAGCACGAGCCACAAGTGCATTATATATCACCAAATTTATTTCAAAATTGCATTTTACGCTGCACTATTGTGAACGGATATCGCGATAACAATCACGTTAACAAAGGATTAAAAATTCCAGTTCAGATCGTGCTAACAACATTGTCGTCAAATTTGTTTGGATTAATGACAGATGTAACTTTTAATATTATCTTCCTCCATTTCACGTGATGTAATCTTGATACGATATCTATTATATCAGCTTCGCAGCTGCTTGAATGCACTCGCCATTATTCCAAGTGCGCTTGATTTTTCAAAAGATTTACAAACACTTTTACGTTCGTACTTTACCCCGAGGATTTAATTGTAATGTGAACTGAAACGTGAATCAACGATTATCAACCGTTTTCGTCGCATGCATTCGTGCCAAGTGTGTCAAGAGGGGGCTTTCTTTTTCTTTCAACGTAACGTAAAAAATTAATTTACCGTCAGGTTTGCGAAAAATGTGATTGACAGTTTCACAGCACCCTTAATGCAGAATCGTGTTAGCGGTATGAAGAATGCAAATTTTATGAAGGAAATATTTTTTTCGCTATTGAGCCACGGTAATATCGAGTAATTTGCATATGCAGATTAAAATTTGGATGGCTGCGGTGCGAGGAATATAATCTGAAGTCTAACCACAAATAGAAAATCGATGGATTTAACAAAGTATAATTTAGGATCAATCTGCGGCAGTCTATCTCGAGATTGAGCGAGTTATTAAATCCGCACTGTAACCAATTTTGTTTTAACCATTTATCACGGAGATTGCTTTTTCCAAACATGATCTGTGCCGCTGTTTTGCTCTTTCTGCCACTTAAATTTTGAATTGCGTAATTTCGCAAATGATTACGAACAGTTGGACTCTAATCCCCTGTGATTCCGGAAATTAGCGTTAGACTCGCAAGTTCACCGGATAGAGATTATTCCGGATAGAGATAAGTGTAAAATTATATTTCAAAAAAAATAACAAAATCCAAATTATTTGAAAATTTTCAAGCGCGTGAGTACAAAATGATTAAAAATTTTTAATTTTAGTAGAATTAATAAACAGATTTTCTCAAATTATGCAAAATATAAAACATATCCATTTTACAATGGTATTTATGTTTCGTTAAAACGCTTGCAGACATCTGTATAAGCAATAGCAAGTAATATTCTGATAATATGTGCTCTTCGATCTGAAGAGTTCTCATCATGCCTTAAGACTTACCGCATAAGGAGAGCAACAAGATACTGGCAAGGAAGAACCAACCCATACTTCATCAACAGGTCGTTCCGTGAGAAACTGTGCTACATCGTTGAACTTCGCGCTTACGTCGAAATCGTCAGTGACTAGTGCTGCACATTGGAACGGAGATTCTCTACACAGAAATAAAATTCCGTTATTAGAAAGATATATGAGGCAAAATAGAAAGATGCAATTCTTAAAAATATTTTTAATTTTCTAGATTTATTTTTCACTGACAAAGTTGAAAGCGGTGCAAAAATTTAACTGGAAAATCTATAATGTCATAGACTGCTAAAAGCTATTAAAGGAAAGTACTGACATAAATCTTCTAAAGCCCCCTTATTTCTCAATAACTAAACCTTGCATTTTATTAATATTATTGATAAAATAATTTGTTTAAATAATTCAAAAAGTAAAAAAATTAAAAATGATCCTGAAGTTTACATATTCATGGCTTTTTTCTACATAAACTCTGTTAAAAACAAACTTCTTTCAAAAACGAGAATAAAATTTACACAATTTTTTTTTCGCAAATTGCATAGTTTAAACAATATTGAATAATATTAAATGATTTTACATGTTTGTGACATCCTAAAATTATTTTATTTATACTTTTCTCATTTTTATTTTTCTTATAACGTAGTTCGAACTAAACATAAAATGAGGATATACAATATAACTCAGCACACTTATCGATAAGACAGACTGTAAGATAAAAATCTTATCAGAATAAAATAAAAAACACAACGTTATCAGATCCAGTAATAATATCCAGTAATAATAAATCCTATCTTTATATATTATCATGCAACATGTTGCATCTCGTATTTATATAAATCGATAAAGAATGTTTTAGATCGAAGTAAAATGCTCCTAAGTTCCTGACATATAGTACATCAACTTGTAAGCATTTCGTACAAATGATTCATGTAAAAAAAAAAAAAGAAAAGCAAAAATATCCTGTTTCGTATTTATATTCTCAAACTTTTATTTTTAATTTTTGTTTAAGAAATACAATGCAAAAACAAAGTAATATGTGTATCAGCGACTTTCCTTTATCAATATTAATATCAACATACATCAATGTGTCTGTTTGCGTTAAAGGAATAAGAAACACAAATTAATAATGTTAAAATTTACGCAAATTTATTCCTCTACCGAGGCGTCGTAATGTAGTTATGATTGCTTCGAAAATTCAGCTATTCCCTTTAAATTTAATAAATTCTCTTTCGAAACGTACGCCTGGCCAAGTTGAAAACAGCGACCGTGTCTACATGCGGAGGTTAACTAGTGCGTAAGGTTGAAAATTTCCTGTATCGATGGACTGCATCGCGGAGGCGTACGAATAATTGAAACGATCCGCGAGAGCGGCCACTGCCGTTCTATATAATCGCCGGCGAATAATGTATAAATTCGCTTTCGAAAACGAGTCGCGCAACGCTCTCGACATTTCCGTAAACCAGTATAAATGGCTTATGCATGAGCGCGTCAGTACGAATCTTGGCTGGCTGCGGGCAAGATTATATTCCTATCCGCGAAACACACCGCGAAATACATCGCGTTCGCTATTATAAGGTAGCCACACATACGGAAGTTCAATATTATCGAAGTAAATCGCTCACGCACGGTATTACAATCGCTAATTTCGCGATACATCGTCTGTTTGATTGTCGCTCTAAATGATTTCTTTATGTCTGTATCAATTTGTTCAAGTCGGCTTTAATTGAATGACTTGTCGACACTGCGTGCTCGGACAATAATTGTTATTATATGTATTTACCTTGCTTCGTGATATTTTTTACATTGCCAAAAATGGCAGATATTTTATTGCACAACCGCAGTGTTTACCGCTATCTATATAAAATTATAATGTATTATGTATTATCTTAATCTTTATCTTAGATTTAAAAATGTTATATCTTTTAAATTATTGAAGATAATGTAAACGATAACGAAAATGATATTGTCCTTAGCCTCAACTTAAAAGTTAACAATCTATTAAGCATAATTGACTTATCAAAATGTTTTAATTTTTTTCCCCTGAAAACTACGGCTTACGAATTACCGTTTAGTAGATTGATTAAAATTTATGATCTAAAATAATAAATGTATCGAAAAAACATTACATCGATGTATGCGTATTATTAACGTAAATCATCTTAATTATACTTTACAAAGAGCTTTTTCTTTCTTTTAGTTATAAAGCAGAACGTTAGGACAAAAACATAAATTAAATAGAGCATTGTAAAGTATAAATACAAAGCTAAAATAATGTGAAACGTGTAGATTAATAAAGCATCACTTGATACTTATAGAAAGCGGTAACTTTCCCACGAAATAAAGATCACGAGAAACACAATCCAGAAAATGTTACTTTTGATCACACTGTCAATAACAGAATACACAAAGTAACTGAGCAGTTGGCTGTTGTAATCAAGTTACATTAACGACCTGTATGACACACTAGCGTTATTTGTTCAATTGATTATTATATAACAACGGCAAATAGGCTATGTTGGATACCAAGCCGTATAGGATACAATTACCTTATTAAAGAATTATAAACTTTGATTGATTAATTTGTCACTATAATAGCAGCACCAAATTGTATTCAGATATGTGTGTGTGTGTGTGTGTGTGTGTGTGTGTGTATTTGTTTGCATGTGTGCGTGTGTATGTACATATGTGCGTGTCTATGTATAAATTTAAGAGACACATGTAATACATAATACAACACATTATTCATCACTTAATAAAGTACAGTAATTAATGCGGCGTTTGAGTTCATTCATTTCATTCCATGTTAATTTAGTACATGAAATTATAATAGACCATTATTAATAGTAGTTAATAGAATTTTGCGTATAAAATACAATTTATTGAATAATTTACTGAATGAATTATGTTCAACCGAATATATATGGTCAATAAAATAGCTACTGAATGTATGGTTCAACAATTCAATACATACATATATAATTTTTCATTATAAACCTTACTGCAAAAATCAGAGAAATATTTCTAATTAATATGCTAACTAAGGTTGTTTTTTTTATATTAAAAAAAACAATTTAGGAAGAAACAACTGTTAAAGTATGTTTCTCAAAATTCAATTTATGACATTTTCAAAATTAAATTTTAATTATGCGCAATAAAACAGTTTATTGCGGAAGCCAAGCTCGTTTTAGAAATACATCTTTGCACGCTTGAGTGTATACGTGTGTGCACGCGATTTGTGTAAAATTTATCGACTCTCGATGCAAAAAGATTCTATAATCTATACCAGATTTAAAAAAAGAAACCACCGTCAAATGCTACTGAGGGAGTTAAAAGATCCCGGATTCAAAAGGCATTAAAAAGAAAAAGATGAAACTCAGAAGCAAATATTTTGCTCGTGATGCTTTCTTTGATATTTATTGGTAATAAAAAAATTCTACCATGATGACGGAATATACATTTCTGTAAAATTTCATTTTTCTTAACGCATGGAAAAATAAATAGCTTTGACTCGTTAACATGGGCATATATTATGGGATTTATATATTAACAATAGAAAACTTATTTTCAAAATTAAAAAAATATTACTTGATGCTAAATGTTAAGAGCTACTGCAGCTTCACCCATCCCGGCTGTGTAAATCTGTGGTTTTGCATGGGGATGATTCAAGACTGAACAGATATCAAGTTCTTTTTAATAAAAAAAGAAATTATATATCTATAAAACATTAAACCTTTTCTTGTTATTTACTTATACCTTTTATAACAATGCAAAGCACTCTATCGTTTTGATTGTTTTAACTTTTTTCTGCCATTTTGTTAATTTTTATTTTTTAATTTTGATTTGTTTTAGAGTGGAGCAATTACAAATAAAAGCTTTTCCGAAACATAATGTCCTTTAATCCAATTAAATATGCCAACTAGATCACCAGCATTTTCTGCAAAAGCACGAGCCAAGCTGCAGTAACTTCATGTATTAACCTTTCGTAAATCTGAAAATAGTTTCGTATTGTTAATACACATTATAGTACAAATAGCCCACAAATTTCACATTCAATTTATTCCTATGTTTACATAGTAACGAATTAAAGTTTGCAAGTTTTCACTACAGTTATCTTTCTATCTCACAAATAAAAATCTGTTTCAATGAAGTGAACGTTACCAATACTGTTTGTGTAAACAATAGCGTGATAGCAATAACAATTGCCCCATGAACGACACTAACGATCGTATTCATAGTTCTTCCTTGAGAAACAAGGATTCCTTGTTATTGTCTGTCTTTGTCTCACGTACTATGTTTTACCCTATGCAAAACAAAGACAGACAGAAACAAGAAATCCTCATTTTTTAAGGAGGGACTATGAATATGAGTATAATAGTGTAGTCTTAATATCAAGATTAACCGTTTTTATGTATAAAATATAAATATTCTACATTATATACGTGTATGTTCAATATAAATTATGTTTGATAATTATTTAAGGCCTCACCTCAAGTCTTAATAAAAATCTTAACCGGTCCGTTAGGTTAGATTAATCAGAGATCGTGAAAGTGACTCTAATAAGATGACGGTCTTGAATATAGCGCGAGTTTTTTAATTCACCGATTTATCAGTCGCATTATGCGCAAATGCAACTTTGTTCTGTAAAAGAAACTGCTGCATTTGCGCATAACACGATTAATCAGTCGAATTAAAAAACTCGCCCATAAAAACTTCAACGAATACATCGCGCGGCGCGAATACATAAGCCGGTAGCAAAGCGGGTTCGGCTTCAATCGGTCTTGATCGGTCTCGATCGGAGTAGTACCACGTGAATACTCGAACAGTCTCCGATGACTCCGATCCCCGACGTGCAGCAGCGCATTTGATTGATGACGCAATTGTGGCGGCGCCGCGGCGCCCTGTCTGTTCCCGCGCAATGCTAAACTCGCTTTGTTATTTCGAAACGAGACGCACGTTCGCGAGGCTAGCTCCTCAAATTTGTCCGAGAACCGCGTATACTTCCGAAGAAAAGTGATTCGCGATTGCGCGGACTGATCTCCTTCGCCATCTCGATCTAGGCTGAACGTGAAACAATGGCAGATCGAAGCCAGTCGAGCGACTTCGATCGCATCTTCGACGCGGTAATTAACCTGCGAAAATCCCTGGAATGCACGATTTGGTAAGTCGGTGGTGTTCAATCGTAGTCGAAACGAATGTCGCGAATGTCGGTACTCGGATTCGGTACTTGGTATTCTCGCAATCAGCCTGTTTTCGCACGTAACGAACGGGACGAATATAGGTTAGGACTCGAGCGGTGCAACAAGTGTCCAGTGCATCTCGTGTGGCAGTCATGAATCACACTGAGACGGTTGACAGTTTTCACTGCTTCTGCACGAGGAGCACAATTAATTAGGCTCCGAGTGATTCGATTAGGGTCCAGGCATTGCTTGTAGATTATTTTAATTGTCCATTGTTATGTAATGTAGATTGACTGCGATCTCTGTTCCACTTACACTTTATCTTTTTCTAATATTATAATTAGAAAAAAATAGAGAGTTGAACTGAGATTAAGGATGTGTGTATTACGTCTCACAGCATTATCGAAAATATGAAAATTTCATAGATTGTTCAGTTATCACATTTGAGTATCTGTGTAAAATTTGGAGCATTTGGAGGAAGAGACTTAAACCGAGATCAAAGTTAATCTACATTCAGTGGAAGTGGACACAAGTCTTATAACTAGAATATAATCAACTGTGTTGTTTAAATAATGTCACAGCTTATGTTTGACGTATATTTCTTTGTCTATATATTTCCTCACTTCGCTCGTGCCTCTTTCAACGTAGATTAACATTAAGGATGTTCTCGTTATACAATACTAGCTAAGTTATAAGGAAAATTTTAAAACTGCAAACTTTTTAGATTTATTCTTACTTTTTCTTAATTCAGGATAAACAATTTTGATCATAAATACCTAGATTTTGGCACTGAAATTAACTGCAAAGAGGAGTAGCTTAAATAATTTTTTAACAACAGCTTATAATGATTTATGCAGTGTAAATGATATGCATATTTTGCTGCAGTTGTAGGCAAATAATTTTTAAACGACCGAAGTGCATTTGAACTTCTACACAAATATTTAGTAGAAGCATTTTATTGATATATATATATATATAAAGAATTAAATTCATAATGCTGCTTCTTTATTTACACATGAGTATTATCAAATGTGATTTTGTATAAGAATCAAGAGGAAACAAAAATTAAATAACTTTCATATCGATAAGATAAGAGAATTTTACATAGATACTCAAATGTAATATTAGAACAATTTATAGAATTGTTGTATTTTTGATAATGTTGTAATACACACATCCTCTTAATATTAATAGTAGTTATTAGGATAATTTAACCTTATATTGATAATTATAGTTATATATCGATAAGAAAAAGATAATAATTATCAATATTAGGATAAGTTATCTTAATACTGATAATTACTATCTTTTTTCAGTTATAATATTTAGAAGAAGTTAAAATTACATTGGTAGAAATGGAAAAAAGAAACACAAACATAGAAATATATATCAAATGTGAACTTACAACACTATTTCAATAATACATATTTAGCTAATTATGTTCCACCAATGATCAATCATTTGTGTAAGAAGATCATTTGTGTAAAAATTGAGATTTAATTGATTTTTGTTCAAAACAGCATTTATAATTAGTCGTTATTTCATACTATTATTTTTTTTAGCTTGGAGCTCATGACAGAACCTACCAAGACACGATGTGGTCATTCATTCTGTAAGTCCTGTATAGGAGGAGTGTTGAAGAAGAAAAGCGCGTCTTGTCCTCTATGTAAGCTGAGTCTCAACAAACGAAGTATTTCCAAGGATGATCATCTGCAGACCTGCATCGAGAAATTTAAAACGCTTAAGAATTCTATCGAGATGGACAGCTTCATTGACTGTGAGTACATTCAAAAAGTTTTTCTGAATTAATTGAGTTTCAATTGTATTTAATTTTAAGCCCGAAATGCCTCTTATATTTTCCTTATATTAACGTTATTCTGGGGGAAATTCATCTAATTTGTAATTAAGAATTTTTTACATTGTTTAAATGTTTACATTTAAATGTTTTAGATTTTTTTGAATGTTCTAAATGTTTCTAGATTGCGAGGTATTAGAATGACTAACATTGAACACTAATCGACTAATACTATTGTGATATAAGGATATATTACCTATTTTTACAAATGAGTATTAATATTTATACTTTAAGTAAACTATATGCATGTGGAAGTTATGTTCATAACATTCTATTTTTATTAAACTGTAGAATATATTTACTTCATTTGTCATTTTTTGTATTAGTATTTTAAATATTCAAGATGCTTTTTGCAATGCTCAGCTTAGTTCTGTAAATAAATAAATGAAATTTATTTACAGAATAACTAGTCTTTGCAATGAAACATAAATCATTTTGAATATTTAAAGTATTTACTAAAAAATTCAAAGTTTTGTTACTATTTCTTAATACGATTCTACTTATTATTAAAATAATCTTTAATCTAGAAAAAAGTTATAGAACAATCTATAATTTTTTCATTGTTTTGAAAATAGATGTAACGCATCCTTAATGTAAAAAAACAATCTTATTGAAGTATTATTAAGCTATCAAAATTTTTATAACAAAAACTAATTGAATTAACACTTGGATGAAAAGTCACTTGTAATAACATTCCATATTAAGGCAAATAATCTAGAATCTGTCTGAATCACAATCCGAAGAGATAAGAATTTTAAAAAGAGATAGGATATGGTTTCTCATGGGAAACTGCTCTCGTGCCAACTGGAACGCTACGATATGGAGAATCATTACTCCACGGATAATAATCGTAATTTCCGCGCTAACTATTGATCCACGATCCGGTATTGTGTTATTCAGCCGAGAACGGAAGTTAAAAGCACGGCGCAGTGGATGCGCTGCCGTAAAAGTACATTAAGTGAGGTCAGCACTACGTTCCTCGCCGTGCGCGGGAATGGTGGAGGCTTGAAAAATTTAATTCTCAATACTCTTGGGTGCCTCGATTCACGCTATACGTTTTAGAGAAAGTTCAATGTTTTATGAAGCCCTGGAGCTTGGATATCACGTATCTTCCCGAGCGTTATTCGGTTTCCTTGCGTTGAATATTCGAGATGTCCTTACTATAGATTTTTTCTCCCGCCACATCTTTCTTTTTTTCTTTTTTTTTCTTTTTTGTTGTTGTAACGTCTCACTTAATACACTAATTATATTTTGTTAATTAGTAAACATATAGTTTATGTAAAACATGAAAATTATGAGTTGTAAACCATGTGCAAACGTTTGATTTTATTTACAGAAATTAAAATGTATATTAAAATATATGGTTTGTGCAAGAGTGGGCACAGACGAACACATCTTTGCGGCTTTATATCCAATTTTATCATGCTTTGATAAAAGCATGATAAAATATTATAAAATATATATGTCGTAGGTAAATAGCAATTTTAGGAAAATAGTATCTACTATTTTCCTAAAATTGCTATTTACCTGCGACATATATAAATATAAAAATTAAAAACGTATCGTGTTTTATGAAAATTGCATTTCTCTGGGTTATAATTCATATCCTGTAACACGATAATTTTATCGACGAGCATTAACGTCGTGATACAATATTATTATCGAGATTATCTCTATCTTTATTACGGTTTTCTGCGCGAAAATTAGATAAGATAATTGCGTACCAAAATGTATTAAGATTATTCATAGGTTTCCATTACAATTCTCAGAATTGCATTTTTATCAGATTTCTTAATCTCATAGAGATTAACACGCTTCATATTTTAGAAATAGGTTTAATACAGTGGATAAAGTAGAATCAATGATGCCATTTTTAATTGATATATATTAATATTTTCCGAATGGTTATATTGATTAATGCGGAATATAGAATCAAAATTCATATAATTGTATTGAGTTAATAAAATCTAATTATAATAGATTGATCTACTTTCTCATAACGTTAAATGTAAGAATAAGAGGAGAGTTGCTGTATGAATACGTACCAGTCACTTAAATCATCTCTCATTAATATTTCATATCTTTACTTAACATAATTAACATTTAATGACAAAGATATGAAATAAGAAATGAGTAATATGGACAAATTAACAGTTTACGTCTTGTTTTGTATGTGCTAACAATACTTTAAGAAATCAAGAAAACTAATTAATTTTTTATTAATTTATGTAGTTAAGAATCATGTAGTTTTATTTTGATATTCTTATCTTATTATTATTATTTATCAATTACTAAATATATAATCCTTTTTCCGATAAAGTATTAATAAATCAAATATTAATGGTTATATTTTTAATTAATTTAATTCTTGAATTCGACGCTTTCAAAGACGATACGATTTCAAAAAATTCACACTGATCATGAGAAAAAAATGGTTAATTTGATTAAATTTTTCAACTTGATTTTTATTTCAAACATTTATGTATTTAAGTTAAATACACAAGTTAAATACATATGTATGTAATTAAATATATAAATGCTTAAACTAATGGTCAAGTATTTTATGTATTTAAGTCAAACACATGAACTGAAAAAATTGAATCGAGTTAAAAAATTTAGTCAAGTTAACAACTTTTTCTCAGTGCATATACGATTTAGACGACCAGTTGCAAAAAGGTTTATAATAAATTAATTTGTTTTTGATAAAAGTTGATCTGTGTAGTAATAGATAAAGTAAAAAATATCAAGCTACAATTTCCAACGTTTATTTGCATATAAATTAGTACTGAACAGAAAATAATAGTACGTATTCGGCAACTTCTCTATTTTTTATTAAGTAACATCAGTTAACATAAAACGGGATGGCTTCGTCGATATCTGCGATAAAGCTTTGGTAATGTCCATGTTGCAGTACAATCGTACTCGAAACAGCCGCGCAATACGAAGGAAAGCTGCTCTTCTTCAGATCATCCTAAACAATCTAGCCGAGAAAAAGAAAAGAAGTCTATTGGTCAATTGAATCAAAGCACGAGCAGGGAAATCGACAAACCATCGACAAGTCGCAGAACAATGATTGATGATGACAATTCACGGTGCGATTTGGACTCGTCAGCCGTGAAGCTTGAAATCTTATCGAACCTTCCCTACGCTTTGCCCAGCAACGAAAGTGACAATGCGATTCACAGAACACCGGAGCTCAAAGTTCGCACGTGGCTACATTCGGTTCCCGATAAGCTGACCAATGATTGGATCGACGATTGGAACGAAACACCAACAATCGAAGGCAAAGCTAAGCCGTTAGACGATCTAATATCCGACGATGGTAAATCAGACGAGCTCTTCGATAAACTCCGCAACGGAGTCGACGCAAGTCCCAAGCCAGGTCGGGATAAAGAACGGGACGCGGATTGCTCAGAGGATATCGTCGAGGTCGACGCGTCGTCCCAGGCGGATAAAAAAGCAAAGCAGAGTGGCAAAGTAACAAAGATCGATTCCACTGCAAATAAATTGAAGTACAACGCGTCTCACGCCAGAATCCGCGCGAAGAAAAGCCGTGAGAAAGATGCGAGCTCGAAGTTGGAGACGGTCTCTCTAACTAACTCGTCATCGACGAGCGATAAGGTACATCAGATCACGTCGTCTGCGCCCTCCCGTCCGAGCACATCCGCGATCGCTGAGCATTCCACCACGAACTGGTCCCGCGTGATCGAGTTTGGGAAGGAGATGAAACGCGCGAAGAAGAGAAAAGTGAAGAAACTGAATGTGAGCACCGAGAGAAAGAAGGAGCCACCCCGGATAGTCGAGAACATTACACTCACGCCGAACAGCAAATACGATGCGGCTCAAATTAAGATGGGTTTGAATGAAAAAGAAAAAAAAGCGAATGTATCTAATCGGCCGGAGGCGAATAGGAAACAGGACGTGATTGATAAAAGCCTGACTTTATCAGACGCAAATGGGAAAGCGTTGAGTGAGACGAAGTCGCAAACGAGATTACTTGACACTGATAGTTCGAAATCAAATTATTATTCTGCGATGAGCACGTCGCATATCACATTGGAGGAGGGCAGGAAAATACACATAATGGGCTTGAACAGCATTCAGCAAGAAATTACCGATTTCGAGAGCGCCGTTGAAGATCCTGAAAGTCGCAAGGAAAATGTCGTTCATTACTGTGATTCATTGCTGTCACCGCAAAAAAGATTAAGCTTACTAACGCCGGAGAAACTCAACGATTCTGTAGACGATCGCGAAATAATCCCTGGCGCTTCGCAAACTTCATCTGACAACTTTGGAAATTCGTCCTGCCTGTCGGCCGAAAAACGGACTGCCGGACCCCGAGAGAGCGATAGTGTTCAGGGGAGCCCGAGCGTGGTTGCTTCTTCTCAATTACAGCCTGCCTCGTTGAGTAAGGGTAGATTATCGTTAGGAAGAAAGGGAAGCGGCAATAAAAAGATCGTTGCTTCGCCTTTATTAAGCCAATTTCCGCTGTCATACAGAATATCGATTGGTAGACACGAGGAAGATAGCAAGAGTGTCGGTTCGCCAGGATCGAAGCTCCGCCAGGACAGCGGGTCGTATGATCGATTGGAAGCTGTGAAACGTGACTTGAACTTCAAGGAAGTCTATGAAGATCAACAGCGAGCCGATCGGGGTACGGTGCTTGCCAGTGCATTAAAAAGCACCGAAGTCAGAGACAACGATGGAAACGTTTCCGGAATTGTTCATCAACGGGGAAAGAAGCTCGATCACAGTTCCACTGGCGAACCTACGAAAAAGGCCGTCTCGACAACATCGAGAACTGTCGCGAATCAAGAAGATGGATCCCCCGTGAAATTTATACAACTCGGTTCGTTAATCAGACGGCGCAATATCCAATATATTTTCTTAGGCGCGACCAAACGGGAACTGTCGATGCCAGCGGAAGTTCAAGTTACTCCGGTGTACAATATGCAGCAAACGATCATCAAATCCGAGACGCGTATGGATACGATGTCTCCTAATCTGTGGAATAATTCGGAAAACTCAAACAATCTCACCGTGGTAGAGAATATTTGTTGCGCGAGTAATTTGAATTTGAATCAGTCGGTTTCGAAAGAACTTCCCGCGGCTTCAGCGACCTCGACACCAAACAAAAATATTGATTCTCGTTTAAGCCGAAAGAGCGCGACTATTGTACAAACACGATCGGATAAGTCGGTCGCCGAGAAAGGCGCGCTAGATAAGAGCGTAATTCACGGTACGATCTCGCATACTCGGCCAGGCACGTCAAATTCTATCAAATTGTTGTCGCCGGACAAAGATTCTCAGCTGAAGTTTCTGGAGATAGACTCACCATCGAGCGAGCGCGAGGAGCTGAGGCGCGCGTGCTCGATTACGTCCGGTATCAAAGGAGACAACTTTGCTGAGGTGAAACGTTCACGCCTCGCGACATCTGCGCCGGACAGGGTGCAAGGACCTTTCGTGGAAAAGTCTTATAAAAAGAGGAAAAGAATGAGATGCGCCGATGACAAAGAGCTATTTGAGGACTTCAGCGACGAAAACGACGATTCTCGCGACTCAGCCAGTGACAGCAGTCAAAGAACGATAAAACTTGACAGCGAATATAAAAAGGCGATGGCGAGTCGCTCGGATGCGAATAAAAAACGTCGTTTGAGTTCCCCGAACGATCAGGATATCGTGGTAATCTCGTTGGATTCTGCAGAACAACCCCAGAACCAAGTTAAGGTGTCTCGCTCGGACACGAAATCGGAATCGACAACGCGTGTTAAGAAAAATTTGAAGAGGTATTAACTCTGTTTTATTTTATTGCATGTACGATCCCTTTTTATAAGTCAGTATTTTTCAATTTTCAGAATATTCTTCTATAAAAAAGTTTTTTCTCCACATGTTCTTTTTTATCTTTTCTATCATTGATAATTTTATATTTATATAGTTTCTAATCTCTTAATCTTTAACTCTTTAACCGCAATTTTGCACTGTCGATTTCTTCAAATCGATGCCGCTTTTTTATTGGGCTCAATAGGTATTATGTTTCTAGAAAAAAATCGTTTGTAGTTTCAAAAACGTCTCGACAACAAAAGACTGTTAATTCCAAATCAGTTGTTGCGGTAAGAGACGTCAATATTTCTGTTTGACGCGAATTTACACTTGTGTGCCCTTGACGAAGTTTGTTGAAGTTTTCGATTATGAAATTTTTTTTTCACTTAAAAGTGAGTTAAAATAGAATATTTTTCATGCATATTATTTATGATTGAATATAAATTAATTTTTCAACACTTTTATTATTTTTTATTGACTTATACCATCGTCAGATTTCTTATGTGTCTCTCTTATATTAAAAAAAAAAAACTAAAAAGATTGAAATTGATCACAATTCGGAATCGAATATAAATCGGCAAAAATCGATGATGTAAATTTGCAGCTGTGTGCTCTTGATGTCTTTCGCAATATTTGTGCGTTCGAAGGGCTAATTTTATTTGTGATTGCACGCAAGGATATTTGTCATTATTATTATTACCGTCACAACTTTTATCCTTGTTATTGATCCATCTCTAACGAATGCTGTTCTCCCTCAAGTTGAGTGTGCCTTTTTTCTTTCTCCTTTTTCTTTTTCCAACTTTTTGCAACTACTTTGAGCGATTATGATTACGCGCTGCTATTACCGTTGTTTCTTAGACGGAGTAATGCAGCAAAGTGAAAGATAGTATATTGCGCATTTAATCTCGGAAAAGTACCCTTGCCATCAAGGACACGGTTCTCTTATTTATACCTCATAATTCTTTTTCTGCCCGAAAATACAGCGACGATCAATGTGCCCGGCGGAACGCATCAATTACGGACACGGCTACGAAAAAATGTTCGGAGCAGAATTCGGAGGACGAAGAGCGTCAGAGTATTCGGAAGATAGTCGACGAAAGGACCAACGATGCGCGAAAGAATGTGAGGGAGGAAAGCAAGAACAATCAGGACGGCGTCAAATCAAGAAACTCACGCGAAAAAGAAGACGCGGCGAGCCATCAATCGTCTCATTCGAGTAATGCACTCAGGATGGAGAAGCACACGAACGCAAAGTCAAGTCAGAAAAGTACCTCAAAGGAACCCGATACATTTGAGAGCTGTAGCTTGTTCAATTCGGAAAATATCGAGTACATACTGCAGCAGCAACCGACAAGGTTGAACGCGAACGATACGTCGAAGAAAACCGTGGATTCCTCTAACGACGACATTATAAACAGAGTGCTGCAGATTGATCGATCGCAGAGTAATCCCGACGTATGTCGACCGCCCGAGTCTGCCGCGCGGAACGACATTACAAGTCAAGGAGAAAAGGATAGCAGGCGATTCTTGGAGGATAAGGATAGTTTTGACGACATCATCGCCAATGTCGAGCAGCCACAGAGCGACAATTTCATACCTTGTACCGAACGGTTGGATCGCAATCCCGAGCGCCCGTTGGCGAAACAGAAAACGTTGGATTGTCCCGCGATGATGGATGAATCGTGCGATACCATGCAGGAAACTCCAATCATACCTCCATCATCGACGAACGACATGTTCGAGTACCATTCTCCTAAAAAAGTTAGGAAGTCGTCTGTAACGAGTGTCATGTTCAAAAATGTTGACAAGGAGAACGTAGTCTGCAGTCAAAAGAGATACGACAATGTGGGTGACCAAGTAGACAGAAAAATTGCAACGGCAAACGCGATTGACAAAGACTCCCGTAAGAAAAGTATATCGAAGGAAAATGTATCGCGAGAAAAGGAAAAGTTTCCCGAAGAACGTAATACTTCGATACAATCGGCGAGTCGGCTTCACGTCGATGACGGTGAAACGCAGAGAACAACAGCTGCTAGCAATGAAACAAAATCAAAGGACGATACTTTCGAGGATGACTCGCTCATGGATATTACGCAGCATCAAGATCACCTGCAAATGTTTGAGGAGGATCTGTTCGGCATCGCAGCCCGAAATCGAATGAAGGAAACGAAAATGTTTTCGCAGGATGATCCGTCCTGTGAAGGGACGGAGCTACGTACTCCGAGGAAGAGAAAGCATACTCAAGATAAAAATATGGAGCCAGGGGTAAGTGTTTGCATTGTTACATAATATTGTTTTTTTATCTATTGTCTAATTAAATAGAATATGTGATTTTTTTAAAACTCCGTCGACAGTAGAAATGATTTTTTTCTATTACACTGAGAACAAAATGATATTGATTATGTTCTAACTATAATTTATAGTCGTTTTTGGTGCTAATTATGTATTTAAGTTGTTTTAGCCATGCAAATTACAGCTATTAGTTATTATTAATACGTAAATAGAATCTTTAAAAAATAGTTATACTCGTTATAATTGTAATTACATTTATTATATGAAAATGTTTATTTTTATCATCTATATGATTGATATTTTTACTGTATTAATATTTAAAACTATCATAATTTATAGTAAAATGTTTTTCATAATAGGTAGAATTATAAACACAGTTACAGTTATTATTGTTACTAACATTATAGCAACAATAAGTGTAAAAACGTATCTCCCAATTCTTTTACCATGCAATTATAGTCACAAATATTTAATTTTTTTCTCACTATATGCATCGATTCTTTACAAAAGCATCTGGTTGTAATGAATTAAATTTATATCATGTAAATGTAAAATTCAATATATTCTAATATATAAATTTAAAATTCAAATATATGCAAATGTAAAATAATTACTAAAAATAATCAACGAGCATATAAATAACTTAGAATTATTCCATAATGACGTGTATCAAATCTCTGTCGTTACATTAAAAATATATATTCTAATATATTAATAAATCTAATTGTATATATATTCATATTGAATCTAATAACGCGCAAGGAAAATGTATTGCAAGCGGGTTTTTTTGGAGTTTATGAAAATTTCATTTTTTAAATTCGAAATAATTACAATTCGTGTAATTAACTTTCTTGCGTATTCAAGTTTGAAGTCTAAAAATTCATAAAATGTATGTAGCGATGTAGTAACAAATATGTCGAATTCCATTAAATTTCAACGAGTTTTTACAGTCCTCTTCATGAGCGAGCACTTTACGTCGGTCTCGTGTAACGTTTATAGTAGTTTACATAGAAATAGCAACGAATGCATTATGGAATAGCCTGTTCCGTATATAAATCACCCTTCACAAGCTTGCGCTACAAAGTGCGCCATTTGTAATCTCATTTAATTCAGTTAGTAATTTATAATAGAGTTATATGACACGTGCATGATACATTTTGATCCTGCGGCACAAAAGCTTATCACTGTTGAATATAACGAGGATCATATGGCACTTTTAAATTGCAGGAACGCTCCGCCGACGAAGACGACATTGTGGAGAACACTCCTGAGAAAAAGATGAAGTAAGTACTTGTACTTTGAGCGCTTTTCTCTTACAGTATACTCTTTGTGCTTGCGCTTATACGTCCTTGCTTGTGGGGTAATACGCCTGCACATAGTCATAAATACGATAATGCACGTTCACATGTGGTGCGTGATTCACGAAAAAGTTCGGGCAAGAACTGCAATTCTGCTTTTACAAACTTCGAATAGTACGTCAAAAGAAATACGTGGACAATTAAAAATAATAAGTCAGAAATAACGATTTAGTAATGCATGTCAATTACGCGTGTAACTGTTTCTTGAAATATATAGGAGAGTTGCTAAACGCGTATCGCCTAAATCGTACATCATCAATATTTTATAGTTTTACTTAATATAAGCATCATTTAGCGATAAAAATATGAAATACACGAGAAATGTGTAATATAAAACAACATTCATCTTGTTTTTGTAACAACTTTAACAAATTGGATATAACCAATGTTAATTTTCAATCAATTTATTTTGTCGATAATAATGTAATTGTGCAATTTCATATTAAATTTTTATACTTTATACATTCGTTGCAATACATATTTGCAATTATTAAAAAGATGCAATTATTAAATTAATATTTTTATAAAGTCTATGAAATTATATCACAAATTTTATTACAATATAAATGATATATAATAATATGTATTAATGTAAAACTGATAAAGCAACAGTAAAATTAATAATTGATGTAAATAAATATATGCCAATTACCAAAATAAATTCAAATCAGTTCTATTTCGACTTTGCTTTTCATTGTTATTAATTAAAAAGTATTAATTTTAAATATATTTTTATTAAATATTGTTCTTTTTTTTCATAAATTATTAAAAATAATACGATTTAGGCGACCGGTGGCATTATCTTTACAGAATGTTGCAAAAAGACTTCTAATAAATTAACTTGTTATTGGTGAAAAGATAAACATTGTAGTAATAGACACGAAACATATCAAGCTACAATTTCCAATGTACTCATTTGCGTACTAATTAATAAACAGCAGCGGAAGCAGTATGAATACTACCGAGCGGATACTGAATACATCGGGACTGCATCAGACGGATCGTCCTTTCCTAAAGAATGACACAACTATGTCGAATCTGTTTTGTACGTTTTCTCAAAGTACGCCAAAAATACCTCGCAGTTCCACCGTCATGACCAATCCTTCTGACGTACACGAAGGAAGCAAGAGGACCGAGCACGCAGAAAGCAGTATCTTATTGGCGAAGCAGGTGGACGCGAAAACATCCGTCGAGAACATCCGTCGGTTGCTTGATAAACGAGACCTGCGTTTCGTATGTAGTGGCTTGTCGTCGGCTCAGATCGCCGTCGTGAAGGAATTCGCGGCGGAATACGACGCGAGTTACGTGAACTCGTTCGACCGCGACGTGACGCACGTTATCGTGAGGACCACCGGTGAGCAGAACGCGGCGAACAGCACGTTGAAATATCTGCAGGGTATCGCCCACCGAAAGTGGATAGTCAGTTACAGATGGGTCGAGGACTGCATCAAGCAGCGTAAGCTAGTAGATGAAGTTCCTTATGAGGCTACTACTTCGCAGAATGACGGCATTAACGGCGCCGGGCCTCGTAACTCGAGACTACGCGACAAGGGTCTCTTTGAGGGCTTCACGTTCCTGTGCGTCGGACCGTACGACAACGTTTCATTAAACCAATATCAGGTCAGTCTTCAAGTCGCCCAGTTTTCGCGGTGATGAAAGAATGTGCCATTCCGAGTCTCGTCTCCGAGAATCGTCGGGACAATTATTTTTCTCGTGGGCGCTACTAATTTCTGTTCGAAAACGCGGCAGAGCTTTTTCCACGGCAATTAAAACCGATTCGTTGTACGAGTCGCTTGAACCGAAAGGATTTTTATTTACGTTTCTCTTACGCATTCGCTTGCTGCCGCCACCGCTCCATTTAAAGTTGGATCCAATCCAAATCCATCATGTCAAAATGTACCTTTGGTTTCTAGGACTTGTTACTCGCGACCGGAGCCACGGTAGTCGATTCCTTCGATCTTCTCGCTAAAGTAGGACTTGAAGGGGGTATGAAGGGCTTTGTAATCCAAGATAATAATCATGACGAAAAAACAATCGGTAAGTTATCGTAAATAAATATGACCCCATTTTTGTGAAAGTATTTTTTTTCAACTTTAAAAGAATATAACGCACGTATTGATATTTCTATAAATGAAAAGAGTTTTTATGGTTTCCCATAAAAACTAAGAAGTCTTTTTTTTTTTAATTTGGTTTATGGCGCCACTTTATTTTCTGTTAGTAAAGTCACGTGACGAATAATTTTGTTCCGAGAAGAATCAAACAGAAAGCAAACAATATAAATAGTCATAATATAAAATGTCTGTAAAAATAAAAAAAGTCCAGAGAATTTTGATTTAAAACTAATTTTTTTGTAACATTAATGTAGAAAATATTACTTAAAGTATATAACAATGTTTTCGCTTGTTATTTATAGAATTTTACAAATTACTCTTAATAAAAACATCCTTTTATATTTTTTTATAAGAAATATGGTAATGTTTCTTTAGACATATAATAAGAATATTCATTATAAATAAATCTCCATAATATTAAAGCTTAGAACTGTGTTCTTATGCTTATTATATGTTCAGAAAAACATTACCATATTTATTATAAAAAGGAGTATAAAAGGATGTTTTTGTTAAAAGCAGTTTATAAAATTTTGTAAATAAAAAATAAAGAAATTTTTTGAAACTTTAAATAATATTTACTTTTTCATCTTTATATCATTATTAATGTTATAAAAAGGGATAAATGTAAAATATTTGTAGTAAATGTTCTCGTAAGATCTAAACGAGTCCAAGTATTTTTATTCTTTTCTTTTAATTATTTTTTAAAACATTAAAGCCTACAACTTTGTTCTTATATTTATCATATATCAGGAGAATAATTATCATATTTATGCAATGAACTATTTAAAGATGAAAAGTTTTTTGTTTTCTACAAATTTTACATTTTGGACTTGTTTGAATTTGTTTTTGTAGGAAACCCTTCAAATCTAAAAAAAATATGCGAATTTAATCGATATATTTATACAAAATGGTTTTAAAAAATATGTAATATTAAAATACATTTGTGTTTCGTTTTTTTTTTTTCAATAGAACGTTGGTATCGCACCACCAGGGCGGCGCCCATTCTTGTGGATTGGATAGTAGAATGTATCGGCCATTACAAATTATTTAAGCTTACGAGTTATATTTCGTGTCTTTCGCCACAAGATTTGTACACCATCGGATATACACGAGACCTCGTGGAAGAAGATGACGAGTACGACGATGAGTAAAGAGAGAGATGAGGTAAAAGATATGTATATATTTGTTACTTATTACTTATAAGTTGTGCCATTTAGTATTTCCAACAAAACAGTACATAATATTTTCATATATACTGTATACTATATATATATATATATAAATTTAAATCTCGTTAAATTTAATCGATATGATATTACTTTGTTATATTATATGATTTCATCGTTCCTACTTTTGTACACAGTATATATGTTCAAATGTTACTAAATATGTCATAATTTATTTATGCTTCTCTATTAAAGAATGCCTGTTTTTCTTTTTGCGCACAAGAAGTTCATTCTTCTCCTTATTTCCGTACAATTCCATGTTCGCTCGAGATCACGTCCCCGTCTCGTTTACCGTTCCGTCGCGACTTTGCTGTCCGTTTTCGAAAAACTTCCCCGTCTGGAGATCCATCTTACATAGCATTCCAATTTAGCCTCGAGAGTAGGAACTCTCGAGATCGTCGGTAAATGCCGGTCGCGAAATACCATCTCAAGATATCTGACGCGCCTCTCTCGCCTCAATGGGAGAAAATAAAAAGGGAAACGCGAAATCCATGCCGACGTGATGACGCAGAGGACAAGTCTTTTCGCGACACGACAATCCCGTCGTCGCCGAGACCGTAAAGTCCGTCCTCGTAAGAGAGAGAGAGAGAGAGAGAGAGAGCGCACGTTGGGGATATTCATATATTCACTCAAACACGCATACCGATATTGATTTGCCCGGGACCACCTGTAGCCAACCCTCATCCGCCCGCGCACCGCACAACGTTATGAATCCCGCCCAATTGTACACGGACGAGAGGAAACGAATGCTAACGCATTCTATGCTCTCGACCTCGATATTAATATCGCAACGATACGCATATGAAGAATGGCGGTCGGGATTTGCTAGAGTTCGCGACCGTAAAACGTGTATTTCCTCCCAGATGCTGCACACTATTATTATGTAATCGACAGTATCTGCCATGCCACGAGTAATATCTCCGACGTTTGTCGTAAATCGATGAAAATATATTCGATGTTTATTGCCAATAACGAGAGTGACTTCAGCTCGTGAATTGTGCGGACGGAATCCACGTTTAACAATGGCATTCGTGCATCGCGACAAAGCGCTTTGTATGAGCCGCGGTGTATTTTGATTTGAAGCAAGTTACTGAGGCGGCGGGGTGGAGAAAGGGGATTTACCCATCTCCTTTTCGCCATGTAGGAAGGTTCGATTATGCCTCTCTTCCCTTACACCGAAACCACGTAGCTCGAGACTGTTGAAGTTCACCATTGTGCGCGGTCTCTGCCGTATCCGTGTTTGCGAATCGCTCTCAATTGAACGGAGTATTGAAGGATTCCATTGTATTCTCACACGACAACGTATTCGACAACGCCACACTCTGCGTGTGCGTGCGCGGCCATTTATGTCGCTCGCGCAGATGGCAAAATAGTAGAACGTTATCACCTCCGTACGCTTTCTTCGGTTAAATTGAAATCATGACGCAGATACTAACGAGAAGAACATAAGCTTCTTTCTAGACGCTAATGAGAAAAATATCAGCTTTTTTTCAGACGCAGAAGGTAGTGGGAAAAATATGAGCTTCTCGTTACCTGCGTGGCAGATGCAAATCTTTTTGTCCGATTTCCTCGTACCTTCCGATAGCTGTCTTTCAGATAAAGATGTTCGTCGAGAAAAAATTCGTTTTCTTTATTGAAACTTCTGATTGCTTATCTGACGAATAGCTATTCTTCACACCTATTTTCAACACAAAATGTACTAGAATTTTACTAGAAATTATATTCTCTGAAAGACGTCTATTGTCATAGATAAAGTTACCTGAAGGTAAAGAAATTGGGCATTAGTAAAGAAAAAATCGCCAATTTTAGGATAGGTCTTCTAAAGCGTCTCTTGTTTCTCGGAAATTAAACATTGTACCTTATTAATATTGACAAAAAACTGATCCGCTTAGAAATAAAAGCCTATACATAAAATATATTAAAAACGATTTCTCTAAAAGCAAGAATAAAATTGCACAATTTTGTTCTGCGAATTGAATAATTTAAACAACGGTAAGATTTTACGTGTTTTTGTAGCGTCCTAAAACTCGTTTTTATATTTTGCTCTTTATTTTTCGTACAATGCAGTTTTAAACGTAAAAGCCAGGATGTAAACCGGCATACCTGCCGATAAGATAAACTACAAGATAACAAAAACCGTACAGGATAAAATAAAAGACGCAGCATTAGGAGATTTATCTTTGAGATAGTAAGATAGTAACCTGGTCTTTAGATATGTATCGTGCCACATGTTGCGTCTTGAGGAACAGCATGAGGCAGGGATTCCCAAAATATAGGTCGCGAGAAATTGTTCGGCTATGGTGGAAAATGAAATCGAATTTTGAAACAATTATTAAACTCCTTGTACATGAAAATGACGTGCTTCGATGCGACGTCAAAAATATTATCATTAAAAAATTAAGCGCTTTCTTCAAACTTTTATACCTCAATTAATAGTTGAACTTGGAATAGTTGAACTTGGACGGCGTTTTGTATATAATCCTAAAAAATTGGCGTATTATCTAATTTGAAGCCCGTTTTTCACGTTTCCGATTGATTGTAAATTGGTTAATTTAATAATTGTTTGATTAATATAAACATAATATTTGCATAAATGCAAATTAATTAATATAATTATTTTATTAAATTATTTGATTGCTTAAATATAAATATTTATTAAATTTGTGAAAAAAATCGCTGCGGAGAAAGGAGGCACGCGTGTAGCGCGCGCCATTATATTCTAGCACAATTAAAAACGAAATAGACCTATATATGATCGTAGTAGAATCCTGAAATAATGTTTCTCGCACGATTTTATAATTTCTGATTCGAACTGTATGATGCCGTTACTTTCAAACACAATTCTTACATTGAATCAGAAAAGTAATTTCACAGAATTAAACCGACATGTCAATTTAATATTATCAATGCTAATTAGCATCTTTAAAATCTCCCCCTCCCCACGCTGGGAAGAGTGAAAAGTGAAAATCTTATATTTTGAGAAACAGATTTATAAAACATGCGATGGAAAATTAGACAACGGGTGGAGTAACGTAATATAAATAAATGATCAATTTATTCTCCCGCCGCTTCTTCATAATCCCTAAAGCTAGATGGGTCGTGGATGTTTGCCGTTTCGAAAAATAGGTCACGATCCGCATAAATTTGGGAAACCCTGCGCATAAAATATTTATATAAATTGACAAAAAATATTTTACATCAATGTGAAGGGCTTCTAGAAATCCTCATATACGCTAACTTGTATTTTGTGTACAGATGATTCACGTTAAAGAGAAGGAAAATTATTGCCTATATTGGTTTCATCTGGTAAAATACATTTGCTAGTTGTATTTATGTTTCCAAGGTCAGTGTTGGACAAAAAGTATTTCAAATAGAAAAAAAAAATATTAGCAATTAGTATTTGAGTAACAAAGTTCTAGCAATCTCTCTCGATCTGAAATACAAAATAAAAACTTGCCCAAAAATTACCAGTGTTTTGCATTTTACAATTCAAATACTAATTACAAATATTTTGTACTTAGTATTTGAAATACTTTTTGCCCAGCCCTGTCCAAAGTTGTGTTTTTAATTTTTGTTCGTGTAACACAGTCCAGAAACAAAAGCGTATTTCGCTGTTGGTTACCTTCCTCTATTAATTACGCAATTTCCTACGGTGCCTGTGAAGCGAAGAAATTGGTGTACAGTAAACAACAAATAAATCAATCCACTCTATACTTACACTAGATGGGCGGCAGGGTAGCAATCAAACGCGTGCTGATTATACAGGGTCATTAATAATCACGCTCGCATGCCATAATAATGCTCATCAGATATGCCCACTCCATCGCACGTTACCGGGTCTTCGCGTTATAACGTATCTCGTGTAATAGTGATGTTCGTATACGGCATTTTCGTTGCGGTCTGCTACGTGAAACGTAGGCAATAGCCGCGCGCTTATGAGTCCCCGGTTTAATCACTCCGAATTGCAACAAAGTTTCCGCTTCTATTCCTAGAATTGTCAGAGCATTCCATTTGGACGCCACGTTAATTGCACTGTGCGTTCATCTAAGCGCATTTAATCCATCAATTGTATGCAAAATGCGCGCGCTCGAGCAGTTAAACGTTCGTTTTAGCGGACACGAGCACTAAAAAGCTCTCGTCCATGAAGAATTCCGCAAAATTTGTTTTATTTCTCAAGAATATGTGAACGTACGTCTCAAATTTATTTTTAAGGATGTTTTGGCTATACAATACGAGCTGAAAGTTATTGAAATTTAAAAACTGAAGATTTCTCTGGGTTTCTTTTTTTTTCTAATCAACATCAAAAATTTTTTGTCGCGAATACCCGAATTTTTGCTCTGAAACTAGCTTCAAAAAAGAAAAGAGAAATTTGATTTATTATGGTTTTTGCAGCAAAAATTATTATATTTTGCTATAGTTTTAAATAAATAATTTTTAAACAAATAAGTAAATCTAAATGAATTTTTGCACGAATATTTATTAGAGTTTTATTAGTATATGTAAAAATTTTGATTTTATTGGTAAAAAAAAAATACTACTTTGCCTCCTTCAAATTTGCAAGTAAGTATAATATAATATTGGTGTATAAATATATAAATAATTATTATATTACTATATAAATAATATGATATTAGTATAAAATTACTACAAACCGCGATTTTATATAAGACTCAAGAATAAAGAAAAAATTAAATAATGTTTAAACCAAAAGTGGATTGTGCTCAGATATTCAAAGTAGTAATATTAGAATAGTATAAAAATTTATATTTTTGATATACGACTCATACATCTTTAACAAAGATGTTATGAAAATAGGAATTTTAATTGGTAATGCTACTTCAAATTTGCAAGTAAGTATAATATAATATTGGTGTATAAATATATATAAATTATTATTACATTAGTATATAAATAATATAATATTAATATAAAAGTACTACAAAACGCGATTGTACACAAGAATCAAGAGTAAACAAAAAATAAAATAATTTTTAAACCAAAAGTGAATCGTGCTCAAATTTTACAGAGGTATTCAAATTAGTAAAAAATTTATATTTTGAGATACGACCCATACATCCTTAACAAAGATGTTATGAAAATGGGAATTTTAATCTTCGCCATACATATTTACGAGAATAACGCTCTTGTTGCGAGAAGAAAACATACAATTGCGTGCGACTGTTTAAAATGGGTTAATGCACGTCCATATCGATGAACGATGGCGAGCCATCAACGTTCCATTGACCTATGCCTTATGCATTTCGAGACAATACCGTTCGCCCCTCAATCTCGCCAAATTGTCTAGTTAAATTACAATTTGCGAAAAGTACAGCAATAACTTTTTAGTACTTACGATGAATTACTGCGCAGAGGATCGCTGTTTCCCGAAGCAGCTCGTCTTCGAGTCAAGAGAATGGTAAAATGGAGATTTCTACTTCCCTCCCGCCTCTCTCGCCCTTTTTGTTTCTCTTATGTCGTAATAAGAAACACGTAGAAATATGGAGAAACGGAATATTTACCGTAGCATTCACAGATCGCGTTTCACGAGGTACATAGGGTTTCAACAGTAGGAACACAAACGAGATTGCTAAGTATTATTTAAATTTTTCCGTTTTTTGTACAACTGGAAAAAACTGAATGTATTGATAGTTCGAATTTTTAGCCAGTTTATTCGCCATTATTAAATGGAATGTTAGCTCAATTGAAGTTAAGTTAACATTGTTTTTTTTTACGAATAACTGAAGTTAATTGAATTCCTTCCAAATATTTCTGCAGAATTTTAAACATGCTTTCACGTGTTTTTTTTTTTTTAATTTCACGATTTTCGAGTACGCTGCAATTATGTGAATTTAAAATGGTTGCCGTGTTGATAAAGTACCCACAAATTTAATTACAGATATGAAGCACGCTCTGAAACACTTAAATGACAATTTTAATTAAATTTATACGATAAAAAGGGTAAAAGCGTGCTCCGTATTGATTTCGCAGAGTCTACATCTCGGACTGCAAATTGGAATGCGCAATGTAATTTATACAGAAATCAGGTATCTGTACTTTTTTTAAACGCCTCTCCGTTATATTTAAGTGACTGCGTTCCAATAACGAATAATTACGAGATCAATATCTACGTTGGTAAATACCGAACAAACGGCACAGCCTGATAAATAATTCAACAAAGAATTTGACAACGAACGTTCATATCACGCTCGACATATCGAAACAACTCTCCAAAAGCTGTACAATACATTAATGTGTGTGCCAACTGATAAATTTATTTACAATCAGACGGAGAGAAAGCTACCGTATTGTCCGACCGTTATCGTTTCCCGACGATGCGTCGCATTTATTTTCAATACGTCTGAGAACGTATCCTGAAACGCGTCTGTTTTGTCGTCATTCTCCGCGAAAACTTTCGTACGAATGATACGGTGAAAAAAAAAAAGAAAAGAAAACGTCGCCGATAAACGATAAATAACGTATAGCGCGGTCCACTGCTAAGGCCACCGTCTTGCGCGGGCAATTTCACGGAACATCGTGCATGTCCTGCGGACAATAACGGATCGCCAACGGAATACGATGCGGCGCGAGCCGATACCTTTTATGAGCCATTTCGTGAAAAACTGTCGCTTTTTATACCACCGGCCATCCTCGCGGCTGTGCAGTCGACGGGAATCGAAAGAACGGGCTGCTACGGCCGACCAACCGTCCGCCCGTCCTTTCTTCGCCGCGTCGTTTTCTTTAATTGGCAATAACACAAAAATCGAACGTCATCGTCACAATGGGCGGTGAAAACAAAAGCTTGAAAGCCAGGGGGGAGCGGAAGGATTTCTAAAGGCAGATCCCGCGCTCGCTCGCTTTAGTTTCCTCGTCATGTGTCCAACGCTTATCTCGGCAGGAGATTACACATCCCGGACAATTAACGTCTCGCGAATACCGCGGAAAGCACGGGGTTTTGCGGAGGTATTCAAAAATTTAGCTGGATACTATCTGAAAATCATTTCTGTTGGGCTGTAAAAATAATTACGGATAAGCGTGACGAGCGATGATGCAAACATTTTTGACATTTTAACAATTCGGTTTGAGCATCTCGCACTGTTATTTTGATGATTTAAGGTAATTATTTTCGGATCTGTATTCAGCTAAATTTTTTTTTTTTAATACTTTAACGAAATTATTCTTTCCGTGTACCAAAAAAAAAGAGGGAAGTAACATGAAGTAATAATATCTTAATGCAGAGATCATTTGGAAGAATCATGGACTCATTTAGGAAAAAGCGCGTGCAATCCACTTAAATTGCCGCGCGCAAAAATTGTGCAACTATGCTTAATAAAAGTAAATATCTCCGTATTTTTAAATTAACGTTGGCTTTTAGGTCGGTATCTTTCGAATTGAAACATTTTTTTATTCTCTCATTTCTATTAATGACTGAGAAAAAAAGGGGATTTTTTTGTCTCTCAATGAAGATAATAAGCTAAAATGTGTTCGTACATTTGTAGCTCCTGTATACTCCGCACGGATCAAAAAACTTATTTTATCATTACAAGGATCATTTATTATGTTTAAGTGAAATGAATTGGATCAATAAAAATTTCATACTGTCTACCGGGCGGATCGACTCACCTCTGTACATACACTGAGAGAAATATTAATCAATGTTTAGTTAAATAGTGTTCAAATAAATTTTACAGTTACTGGTGCCACAAACTTACAGTTACATTTAATGAACCATTTAATTATAAGTTGTATAAAAACAATTGTTTGATTAAGGCTGCAGGTTGTTTGGTCAAAACTACTACATGTTTAGCAATCACAACTATAAAATTTATTTAATCACTATTTAATTAAAAGTTTGGTCTGTTTCACCATATACTTCTCTCAGTGTACAGAGAGAGAGAGAGAGAGAGAGAGAGAGAGAGAGCAATCAATCATTTTACGTAAATTGCAATACATCGCTAAATATCGGAGTTACTGTATAAAATTAAATACTGAGCCCAAATATTATCCAAACTTGGAATATATCTTTTCACTTTGTTCAAAGTTATCATAGCTTACTTTCTGATGACTGTAAGATAGTACAGTAGTTAGTTGAGTAAACTGTTCTTTTAACTGACAGTAATGAATATACAATAACGTAACTTGGGAACAAGCATTCTAAAGAGCAGGATTTCTCCCACGAAGACTTTTTACTGTGTAGTAACCGCTTCTACGCTACGAGGTGAAACGAAAGAACTTGGAAATACCACATTTCGAGACCGTTATCTCTAAAAGCAAGAAAAGAGAGAGAGAGAGAGAGAGAGAGATCACGAAGATCTGCAATAGTAGAATTATATGCAATAATTCATAAGTCGGTTTTGATGGCCCAAGATAAGCCAAATAAGAGATTGCCTCAATAACGGACAATAAACGGATTTGATTTCCAAACGAGGTGGCGTTCTTCGACGAGACCTTGTCCAAGAGACAAAGGCTGCAAACAACGGGGACGGCGTTTGCCTACTTGTATGTACGTTTGAAGCTGGATGCATTTGGTTCAGAGAAAGATTGGAGCATCATCCCTAACACTCTCAGCCTCCTCAGTCCGCTCGCCAATTAACAATGGCAAGTGCCGAGAGACGACCTTTCCACTCTACTAATTTGCTCTGGATTTAACTGCAGCGCACTTTAGTCGCAAAGGCATTCCGACAAGCTGCTCGACACCCGCGAAAATGACTCTCGGCATGTTGTACGTATTCGCAAATTGGTTCGCGTAACTGGACGAGACTATTCCGTAGGTCGCGGGCGAAATTCGTGTTACGACCTGAGACTTCGCCGGTCAAAACGGGAGAGAAAAAAAAGCAGGATAAAAATCCAGGGCAATATATTGATTTCGGAGCGTATATATTGGCACGCTTAAAATAGTGAATCAAAAGGATCCATGTGAAACATTTCTCGATCAATATCAGGTAATGCTCGTAGCTATTAGCTATAGATAGAATATAAGCAAAAAGCATTGTATCTTATACAGTTTGATTTTTCACAATAAATTTGTTGCAGTATTTTAAAAGATTTACTAACCATATAAGTAGAGATACTTATTATTAGCATTATAATTAAATTGATTAATTTAATATTCTCTTATTATTTTGGTTTGATTTAAAAGCCCAATTTTAAAATCGAAAGTAACAGCGAGCGGGAAAGAAGTAAAAAATGTGTATAAAATCAGATAAGAAATATTGAGCGTTAAGATCCCGCTGCGATCATTCGTTCTCTCGATTTTAATTGAGTTATGGACATCATAATCTTACAATTATTACATTAATTTACTGCTTACAGTCGATAGAAGAAAATTTGTTTTCAGATTCTGTACAAAATAGCAACATGATGATTAATCATTGCTTTTTAATATGACTTTGTCACGGTTAGATTGTAGTCCTGAAAAAAATGCGGCGTTGCAACAACGTCGTAATTAAACGGAAAGAACAATTATATTATAGTATCTAAAAATTTAACTAGATACAAATTGGAAAATAATTTCATGCCGGTCTATCAAAATAATTAAGTACGACGTTCAAGTATGATGATAATGCTGTAATATTTTGTATGTTACAGTAACCAATTTAAACGTCAAATATAAATTTTTTTAATGGGTCAACATAAATATTTTCAGATCTGTATTTTAATAAAACTGTCCTTTCCGTATACTTTATTGAACCTTTTGTCTATATCTTGAGTAATCCACCGCACCTTATCTTTCTTTGAAATACTATGCTTACTGGAATAAACTATGCATGGTCTCTGTACCCTACCTAAAAAAATGTTTAATATTTAAGAAACAGGCCTGATGCTTTGCGGGTCGCATTTTTAGCATAATCTTGATCCAAGTGGTATTTTCCATTTTAATAAATTACCTTGGGGCACACGTGATGCCCCAATCGTGTATACAATAAGTACCTTTTCATTTTTTTTTTTTTCAACTAATTTATATCATATTAAAAGGATTTCGTAAAGTATTGGGAAAAAAAATTAAACTTAAATGTGGTAAATAATATTCAAAAATGTTGTTTGCAATTAGTGTTAAATTTTGTAACACTATTTTAATAAAATGCATTGTTTAATGTAAAGCCGATATTCATAGTCATAAATAATTTTCAATCTTCGATTGAAAGAAAAAAAATGAATGAATTTATGAATAAATCTGTAATTAATTACGCTTTCAATCAAAGAGTGAAAATTATTTACGACTATAAATAAATCGGTCTAAATGCAATATATTTCCAATTTATATATAAAAACGTATTTCAGATTACTGAATAACAAAACTTTTTGAACAGCCGATACTTGAATTGTTTCTTTTTTTAGCTTGGAATGTCGACTTTATGAAAGTATATATTTTTCTTTAATATTTTTTTTTGGTTTAGGTATTACAAAGTAATACATTTTTATATGGAAACGTGCACGTTTCTGTGTCTTGTCGGCTATAATTAGTTATAACAAATATATATATTTTTTTATAATAACAACCGTACAAATATTTTCTAGAGATGTAAGGTTGCTGGTGAATTTTTTCACACTTGTAAAAGCAATGAAAATTCATTTATAACGCGAATAACCGAGTTGTGCATGCCAAAAGTGCCTAAAATTAACGTGTAAACAGAGAGAGTTAATTTAAAAAAATAACAAGAAACCGCAGAAACCGTCGGATATCGACGTAGCATTGCCTTGTAGTCTAACTGTCTAACATCCCATCGACGTACGTCGTCGCCTGATTCAGGTTCAGTGGCGAAATTCGACGCCCGTCATGCTGCAACGTGACTTTGTGGTCGTGGAACGCGGAGCTTAGAATTTACGTGAGTCGAATTCGTAAACGATCTCGATGTCCGACTTAAATTGAATGAACTCGGGGACTGCTGCGTTGCGTCAAAATTCAAACACGCTCTGTAAGATTTGCGAGACTTTCTCGTACGCCTCTTTGGAAAAAGTTCGTATTGAAGATGAGCCTTATTCGGTCATAGCTGGATAGTCTGTGCTGATATCTCTTGTGTGATTTTACGTACCCTTTCAAGTTCGTCAAACTGCACGCCGAAAAAATTTTAAAACGCACAGTCAAGCAGGGATCGAACTTAGAACCTCCCAAGCACAAGATATCGCATGATTATTCTGGAATATTCTAGATATCGTACGAACATTCGTACAATATCGTGATATCGTGCACATGTTTGTAAAATATCACAATATTCGTTCGATATGATGTGCTGTTAGGCAAGTTTCCAGGGGAGATATATCCATATAAAAAGTACATAAAATCGCACGAAAAATATTAACGCGAAGATCCAGCTATCATCAAACAAGGCTCATCTTTAATTAGTGTTTTAACAACTGTCGATCTATATTCTCCTAATTATTATTCGTAGTATATTGACGAACAGGCTTCCGCGATTCTTCGTATACTGAGAGAAATATCAATCAAACGTTTAATTAAACAGTGACCAAATGAATTTTGTAGTTAGAGATACCCAAAATTTAGTTGCATTTACGAACCATTTGGTTACAGTTGCATAAAAACAAATTGTTTGATTAAGGCTACAGAATCTACGTGTAGTTTGGTCAAAGCAACTATATGTTTAACATATATAACTACAAAATTCATTTGACCACAGTTTAACTAAACGTTTGATCTATCTCGCCAGATATTTCTCTCGGCGTACCGCGACATCCACGCGCTGAGGCCTCCGCGTATTGGCAGTCTGCTCCAATCTGTATCTGTCTGGAATTCTTTTACATAATCCCCGCTATATTTCTGAATTTATATCGCATTTGTCTAGATACTATCGACTTTCTAGAGTAAAAAGAGAATCGCGGATCTCACATCACTGATGAATTTTAATACAGTTTGGCATGCTCGCTTCTTGCAAACAAAGCTTTCAATCCGAAATTTCGAACGGAAATTGTGTTCGATCGATCGCGTAACTTTCGCCATTTTTAAACTGCAGTGAAATCCTGTGAAATCCGCGGAATTAATCGCGGTTAGTCCGAAGCGCGAAGCAAAACCGGGAGGAGAAAAAAAGGTTGAGATACCTCGCCTCGATATCCCGTGTTATCGTTGCATTTTAATGAACGAGTATTTAGCGGAGCGGTTTGCGACGGGCGACGTGCGAATGACAATGATTTGTGCGACTCGCGAATTATTATGCGGATCACAGAGAGAGGAGTGGACGCGATGTCCCTAACTTGCTACTGTTGGGAGTCACGTCGAGGATGCTTTGAGCAACGAGCATGTAATTTCATCTCCACCTCTGGTCGAACATTTGTCAGCAAGCGATTGAAGTCTTGATTTCCCGAACTGTGTGGCGGCCAACGTGATTTCGCGTTCGCGTGTCTTACTTCCGGGTCTCTCTCGGTTGGTTAACACGTCCCGTGCCGCGCCAATTTTATGTAATTCGTCACGCGGACCCACGGCATTATTGTATTTGTCAAGTAAAATGCAAGATAAATTTTTCATAATATTCTAAAATTCTAATAGATATTCCTGCAAAAGTTCATTTGGAACTACTTGTTTAAAAATTATATTTACCAAAAAACTGTAACAAAATATGATTTTTATTGCAAAAGTCATTACAAGCCAAGTTTTTCTTTCTTTGTAGCTGTAGATTTCAGAATCAAAATTCAAAATCTTTTTGAATAATTAAAAAAAGAACAAAAGAATAAACCTAAAAAACTTGTAGAGTTTTCAAATTTCGATAATTTTTCTAGTCGAAACATCCCCGAGCATTCACGCATATATCAGAAATAATTTTATAATTGCGTTTCTCTTTAGAGATGAAATATCAAACGGCTTGAACGGACAGTTCCCCGGGGAACTGTCCTCAGGTAGGTTCCCAGAGTTGTTAAATATTAATAAATATTTCCACGCTAATATTCAATAAAGCTCATCGAGACTGTCTGCCGTCTGACATTGTTCTATAATCGAAAGCGAAGCTATGAAAAATCATTTTTCAGAAAACAATATGTGTTGCTGCTTTTAGCCTGCCCTTTGCCGAGCTTTTGTTTGTCACGTTGAAAGCCTCGTCGTTCTATTTACGATTTCCTCTTTCTTTCATCCTGTGACGGAGATTTATTAATGCATTTCCAAACGATGTAAATACGACGCTTTGAGCGATATTATGTTGAAAGTTGCAAAATAAGGTGAAAAACGTTACGAAATGTAAAGCGATAATTAATCGAAGGAAAATTTTACACACGACTTATTTATAGAGTGCGAAGGAAAGCGATGAAAGAGGGGGGGCAACGTTTAATGGACTCGGCCCATAGAGAGTGAGCACTTCCCGTTGTCACGCATCGCGTCAAAAGTTCCACAAATATCATTCCGGTTATTCATTTGAACTCTGGGACTTTCTTCTTTATCCTGTGAGTGATTCGGTATAGCTCTTGTGACTCTCAACTGCTGTAAAGGGTGGCTCCCCGGGGAATCGGATGGCTTATTGCGAAGTTCCACCGGTTCGTGCGACCGACCGCAGCGCACAGAGAATATTTCCCAATTGACAAACTTTACACGCGTATATGTGTATGTCAAATTTATACGCTGCGTATGCGCACACGTTTCGATTTACCTTCGTCTCAAACGTATATATTGAAAGAGAGAGAGAGAGACGGTTTATTTGCTTTCTCGAAACGCTGGTTTTCGGACACGCATGTTGAAACAGTATACCCATTAGTGTCGGTATCGTGTATGAAACTAAACTATTCGGACTCATTGTAATTTCATTCGGTGTTTTTTTTCTCACATTTTACACTTTCCTCGCCTTTCTTTTACGCAAGTTCTTTATGCGTCTGCTGCCCCGGCCGAGGTTGCATTTTTATCTCCGCGTGAAGTCACGAAGAAAATTGTCAGCGAATTTATACTGTCCAAGCGCTACAAGACTCAAGTATTTACAAGACAGCGAGTAAATGGGAATAAAAAAGTGAAGGGGGGGAGGGTCTTGTTTAATTCAAAGGCCGAGACGGGACACGGCTGCATAAAAATTAATCGAAAATCGATCCCTTCTCTGAAGCCACTTTGAAATAATGAATTAATGATTCGTCGTGGCATAGTATTTTTCTTGCATGTTTCATCACGCGGAAAGGAAAGTTGAGAGGAAAAGCGTTTCCGGAATAGATTAATGAGGATCAAAGTGAGATAATTACGCGATACGACGTAAGAAGTGCACAAGCCAAAGTAAAAATTGCACAATTTAGTCCGATATCTGTGACCGACTGCGATCGAATGTAAAATATGCCGATATTAAAAATACGAGCGCGAAGTCGCCAGGGAGAATATTAATATTATAATCCTATCGAATCTCGCTGAGAGCCTCCCCGTGGGGAGGCCGTAGTGTGTTTCATTTCTCGCCTTCCGCTATAAATCTGCGCCGAGTTTGATTAAAACCGGCGGCGGCGGCGGCGGCGACGAAGCAATTTCGCGATCCGCGCGATTTAACCAAGGAGGAGTCGCGAGAAATGGGCTTCCCCCGCATCGGGGGAAACTTCACGGGGGTGACACACGCGGGGGAAAAAAAGCGCGTAACGAGACGAGCGTTTACGATGGCGAGCACGCGAGGGGAACGGAGGGCAAAAATGATGGGCGACGAAGTTACAGGGCGCCGGGGCAACCGCTGACAAATTCTACCTCATTTCAACGGGCATGCATGAGGTGAAAGTTCACGAAGCACGGCTCGCGAACTAACGGGGCCCGCCATATCGCTGCGAGCGCTCTGGATAATTCTCTCGTTTTCGCGTTAGAGTATCCCTTTGCAGCGACGGGAGGGGCAGAGAGACGCGCACAAAGCCGTGTCGGTGCCGTATTGTCGCCGGGACGGATTCTCCTCTCCTTCCTGCGATCTGAATGATAGCAGCTTTTCGCAGACTACGAACTCTCCCAAGACGGGATAAGATAAGCTTATTTGCGCGCCCGTCCGCGGTTTATATTGTACATTGCTTATATATATGCTGGAATTTTAAGCTCATTCGGCCTTAATTGAAGTTCGTTGACGGTTGTAAAGTTCTCGTCAATCCGCGGGACATGATTAACTCATTATTAAATTACGAATGCGAGTTATATATTTTGCGAGTGGCGCGCGCAAAGTGCGCGAGTAATTCAATTTGGGCAGGTGCAAAAGGGCTCATTATGGGAAATGTATGGACGAAACATAACGCTCCATCACACAGATGGGATACAAACTGATTACTTTGTAAGTTAATTATGCGTCAAAATTAGCGACGTATCAACACAGATCTCTCAAAGCGACGTCCTTTTATTTCTCGAAAATCAAACGCGCGTTTGCACTATATTAATATTAATAAAAGCACGATCTTAAATAATTAAAGAAGTTAAAATCTAGATAGTTTGTACATTTATGTGGTTTTTTTTCTGTATGTAAAATCTATTAAAAACAGATTCTTCAAAAGCGAAAATAAAATTTGTACGATTTTCTTTTGCAAATTACACAGTTTAAACAATAACGAATATTAATAATATTGGATCGTTTAACATGTTTTTAGCATCCTAAATCTGCTTTCTTTATATTTTTCTCTAATGCGGTTTTATAATATAAAATCAGATAGCAGCATAAACCGGCGCACTTATCGTTGAGACGAAATGCAAGATAGTGAAAATTATATAGGAAAAAATAAAAGACACAAAATTATATAAGATCTATCTATTAAGGATGTTTTGGCTATACAATACATCGAGCTAAAATTTATTGAAATCAAAAAATTCAAGATTTTTTATTATTTATTCTTGTTTTTTAATCAACGACAAAAAATTTTGGTCGCGAATGTTCGAATTTTGGCTCTAAAACCATCTGGGGTGCATTCAGTTTCTCCCGAGTGTCCCCTAGGTATCATTTTATTCCTTGTCTAATTTAGTAAAAAATAAGAATAAAATGACACCTGGGAGATACTCGGGTGGAAAATCTAAACGCATCTGTGCAAAGAAGAAAAAAATTTGGTTTATAATAGGTTTTGCAGCGAAAATGACCCTATTTTGCAGCAGTTTTAAGTAAATAACTTTTAAACGAGTAAGTGAATCTAAATGAACCTTGGCATGAATATTTATTAAAGCTGTATTAATGCACTTACATAAAAAATTAAAGTCGCAATGATATCCCCTCATCAAATTTGCAAATAAGTACTATAAAATGCGATTTTACATATGAATCAAGAGGAAACAAGAAATAAAATAACTTTAAATAACTTTTAAATGAAAGAAGTATATTAAATTTTGCACGGACACACAGAAAAAAATTAGTATCAAATCAGCAATTTGTTGTTTCATATATAAGCAAGAATAGAAAATCTTAAAAGAATTTGTAATCTTGAACAGACATCATTTACTCACATGAAGATTTTATATTCTTGCTTATATATGAAACAATGAATTGTTGATTCAATACTAATTTTTGCATTTATTTTATAAATCGTTTGAACAATAAAATAATCTAATAAAATGTTTAAATGTTTAATTGCACAGAAAAAAAATTAGTATTAAATCAACAATTCGTTGTTTCATACATAAGCAAAAATATAAATCTTCTTGGAAGAATTTATATTCTTGCTTATATATGAAACAATGAATTGTTAATTTGATAGTAATTTTTTTTTCTGTGTGATACTTTGAGATATGACACATAACTTCTTAAGTTAATAACCTAATTGAACTTTTATATATATTATCGCGTTACATGTTGCGGAACATCATAAAATATTTATATTAGTTTGACGAAAAAATGTTTTACACAAAGTGAAAAAAAAATCCTCTTCTAGAAATCCTCATATACATCAACTTATAAGTAAGTTGTATTTGGATAACTCATGTTAAAGACAAAGAAAAAGAATATGAAGCACTATTACCAACGTCGGTTTTGAATCTTATTTTTTCAGACGCTTATTTCTGTTTATCTTACGAAAAACTTTATTGCTACAAAATTCGAAATGATATAAAAACTATTACAACATCTGATAGAAGACGCTTTGCAGTTTGTATTTATATTTCTAAAATTTTATTTTTAGTCTTCGTCAATAAATATAATCCAAAATTAAAGTGATGTATTGATAAATATTAACGATCTTTCTCCATATACCATTCTATACACTCTATCTGTTTCTTTTTCAATCTAAAGAATTCTGCGAAGAAAATTTCTGTCTCTTTTACATCCTTTCCGAAAGAGAATTCTTGTGTACGTTTACGCATACGACGCGACGTTCGATCTCGGAGCACTTGATATTTTAGTGCTTCACGCTGGCGGATGCATGTGCTTGCGATAATAATGCGTCTGGACGTGGCGAGAGTGCATTATTAAAATGCACGTCGGCGTTATGCAGCGCGAACGCATTTTTGCGTCTTTGCGCGAAACAGGGACGTACCCGGGCATCGACGAGGGCGATAATGTATTTTTGGTGCTCGTGAAACCAAACGGGATTATAACGCTGCGATTTTCGCGAGCTTTAATCCCGCATCGATTATTCGCTCGTATTACAATCGTTACGGAGAGCAACGACCGTAAGAGTATTAATATTGTATCTCGGCTATTATTTAAACGGTAAAATCTAACGCTGAAAATTTCGAACGCTGTTCTCCGTCCCCCCATCGCTCGTCAGACGCGAGAGATGAGCACCGACTGATGCAGGAAGAAAAATAATTACGGTTATCTTTTTTTCTGTCTAAACCCTTTTTCGCAGGACGACGCGGAAAATAATGAAGTACCTCGACGCCTCTGTTCGCCTCCGTTCTTTTATACGTTGAAATTACGGGGGAAATCTGCAGGGAGGCGAGTAAAGTAAAGGCGCGGTAAAATAGCATGTCACTCGCTTACTTTTTCAACTCTTCTGGAGAGCAATAAGAAACGTAAAAGCGCGCGTAACTTTGCCGCTCGACCTGGTGTCCTCAGCTGGCTTCGCGCGGTTATTCGCGAACATTATTTATCGGTGTACACTCTTACAAGTTGGAATGCACATTTCGCCAGCCACGCGCGAGGTGCATACTATACCGCGCTTCCGGGATGAGTGCATCTGCTGCACCACCCCGCGATCGCTCGGCCGCGACGTTCTCAGCTTAACAAGATTTTCCTTTTCTTCTTTGAAATCAACCTGGCACAGGACGTCGATACGTGCGCGACACGTGCGCGCGGGCGGCGTAATCCTGATAGATCAAAAAGTTACACGAGCCAAATCCTAATAAGGCAAGATTTAAAAGGAGAGTATTTGACGTTCTTCGACACGTTGTTAGGCGATCCGTGCACAACGGCGCGGCCGTTCAGCACTTCATAAAAATGTATGACGCGTCACGCGAAAGCAACTCGTATCGCTCGGAGGGCAACGTGTCGCGCTTTTGAAGTTGGGCAGCATAAAACAGAGGGTTTCAAATCGAGACGCGGGATATCTGGATTTGCGAAAAGGTGAAACTCGCCCCGCCCGCATTTGCTATCGACGTAATCGGTAGTGTCGACTCTTACGCTGTTGAATATTTAAGGCTCAAATTTTAACCAATTCCTTGAGTTAGATGAGATTTTGTTCGAGATTTTAGTTTCGACGTAAGTCGAAATTTATTCTTTTAATACAAAATATGTAGTTGGAGGAATAATCTCATTTCTGCGGTTAAATTGTCTAGTTTCAAAGTAAGTAGAAGACGGTGGAATATATTTGGGATGGTAGAATGCCATGATATCTCCTGTAATTCGCGTTGATTTCTAAGAGCAACCATTTAAATTAATTCGTCTATTTAAATATTGTACGATGGTCACTGATCATTGGTGTTCGCAGTGTTTGTATAAAAGATGAATTTCAGTTCTGCGGGTAGCAGAAATTTTTACGTTCCACGTAATTTTGAAAAGTACGTTACATATTCATTTTTTAACTTTTAGTCTAACTTGAAAGCCTGAAATGTGAATTTCAAATATTATTGAATTTAACGTATGTATGAATTAAAGTTATATTATACGTCGGCTGTGATTGTGGAACATGGTCGCTCGTCACGTGCATCTCTGTTATAACTAATTTCATTGTAGACATTGTATAATGTTTATTAGAAGCGAAGAAATTATTTTAAAAAGCTTTGAGATTCATTTATAAACATTTTTAAACAAAATTATTAAAAATTCTTTTACTACAATTATTTTTAAAATCTCTTTTATTAAAAAGTAGAATCACTGCACCAGTCGCTGAACAATCACCAGTAAATGACTATTTCAGAAAAGTGTAAAAATAATAAGATTTTAAAATAATAAATTACAATTATTAATTGTATTTTTTATGATATAATTTTCATAAAGATTTTATTAAAGCAACATTTTTTTATTAACAAACGTAATTATATTAAAATTTCATTTATGGGTTTATTAACTGGTTCAATTGTTTATTTGTTCATTGACTGGTGCAGTGACCTTACATGTTATGAAATGTTCATAAAACCTTGTTTTGTGGCACTTATTTGTGTATAAAATCTAGATCATTATTTTAATTTTTTTATAACTAAAAGTTTCTTCCATGACATTGGTTATTAGTATTTCACGATTTCCCTGCTGTTCCACAAACGCATCCTTTTTTTCCCTCTTCAGTAAATTGTAAATTACGTTTATATACCCGATGAACTTTTACTTATAGAAGCGATTGGTAGAATTTTATGGTTAATAAACCGGCGTTGGTTAGAATTAGCGTTAATATTTACTGAATTGTTGTCAAAAAATAAAATGGTACTCCACAACGTATGCACCTAATAAATAATAAATTAAATTTCAATCAAATTTACTATTTTTATAATTAAATTCTTCATTTTTATTATTTCAGTTAAATTGACGACATGTTGAACAGAAGCAATGGCGATTTATATACGAATGAATAAAAATCACTCAAATATAATTCAATACTACAAAATTAATAAAATCGAAAAGGATAAATAAATAAATAATTTATATAAGTTATTTCATCCAGCGCACAGTTCGATGAACTCAGAAACGTATATAAGACCACACGAAAAAAATATCACATTAAATTAAACGTACCTTTAATTAGTCGTGTTAATTAGTTTGCCATACCAGTCTGTTTTCTCCTATTATTTAAGCAAACTTTACTTCAACCGTGACAAATATTCAAAGACGTTAAAGGAGCTGCATTTTTAAGTACAAGAAGTTAAACACAATACGCACGAATTAATTAGGGCGCGCCGCGATTATAGAGAAGGCAGTACGTTATCTCGAGAATTCAACGAAGAAAAATTACTACGACAAACACCGTGTCGGTGATTCTTCTCCTGCGTACGTAATTATAACGCGCGTCTCAATTATAACGCTGATCCCAACTGCAACGTCGTGCGCGAAGCAGGTTACACAGCAATCTGCAGGGTGACGTGTGCTTAGAATATCGGGGACTCAAAATTGAGCGCATATTCCTTATCACGAAGTTTAATCGATCCATCGGCGGTGATTTGCGTTTAACACTTAACTCGGTCCCACGTTTTGAAACTATCTTGCGCGCGCGCGCGCGCACACGCACGCACGCACGCACGCACGCACGCACGCACGCACGCACGCACGCACGCACGCACGCACGCACGCACGCACGCACGCACGCACGCACGCACGCACGCACGCACGCACGCACGCACGCACGCACGCACGCACGCACGCACGCACGCACGCACGCACGCACGCACGCACGCACGCACGCACGCACGCACGCACGCACGCACGCACGCACGCACGCACGCACGCACGCACGCACGCACGCACGCACGCACGCACGCACGCACGCACGCACGCACGCACGCACGCACGCGCGCAAAACCCTCGCGGTATACGCTCGCGCCCGCGCGATCGCGACGAGAGTGAAATTCTATTCCGGATTCTATTTCCGATATCGCTACCAGAGATTTATCAAGGAAGTTTCTGGTATCCTGGCGCGTTCTCGACACGACAAATCTTTACGCTATTCGGTCCCGTGCACAACTTACACTTCCTCTCGGATAAATACGGGAGATAACGTTATGGCGGCGCGGCAGTTGTCTGTCTCTCCCTCTCTCTTTCTCTCTCTCTCTCTCTCTCTCTCTCTCTCTCTTTCTCTCTGCATGCGTTTTTCCGCGGCATGCGTTTTTCCGCGGAGAAATATTTCGGAAAAATATTTGCGATAAGCTAAATATTCATAACGTTTGTAGGAAGGCGAGCCGGCAAAAAGATCTCTGATAGATTGGAAAAATATTTACCTCGGCCCGTGAGAATACATGAACGGAGCGCGCCCCCTTTCTCCTAATGTTTCCACGATGCGCTCCATTTTAATATGACATTTTCAAGCTTCACGCGTGAATTTATTCGGAACAATAACACCCGCCCCTTTCCGCGGAGCGGCAGAATAACGTGTCTTCCGTGTGCACATATGTAACGTACATTGTACAGTCGGAAGCATTAGGTATGTACGTTTGCATTAATAAACCGAAGCTACGTGCCTTTGAAGGCTACTACTGCTCCTCGCCGTGCGCTACGATTGTAAAAAGTTTCGCTGCAGAGGTAATATTAATAAGGAAACTTTTATATTGCGCTAATTTAGCCGTTGCGATGTCGGGCCTGGCAGTGTTATTCATTAGCGATCGCGAGATAAATCTTGCCCGGAGGCCGG
This sequence comes from Solenopsis invicta, assembly GCF_016802725.1. NCBI lineage: Eukaryota > Metazoa > Arthropoda > Insecta > Hymenoptera > Formicidae > Solenopsis > Solenopsis invicta. Next base: position 6,666,597 of record NC_052667.1, read on the forward strand.
CCGAGATATAATTTCCGTCTGAAAGTCTTAATCCAATTTTTTCTGATTCAATTTGCCGCGGTGTTCTTTTACGCGTATCGAATACAAGAGCGCTACGTGCCCCGTTTTCGAGATGATGGTTCTTCACTTTGGAATTATCTAACGTTGTCCAGAAAAATATTTGCGGTCTTTTCAAACTCGAATAAGATGTGTGTGGACGTCGAAACATCAGAAACTCCACTGATAAATCTTCGCACTCGAGAGATCGGAAATAGAAATTCAAGATGATATTTTTGCTCTTTCGCGTATCGCATTGTGATTCATACAGATGAGCGCGAGGGAGCGGCGTGCAACGGAAGATACGTCAAGTTACGAGATTCATTTCGAATAAAGCGTTAAACATGAGCGACGGTGACAATATTAGAAAATGAAGTTTCTCTGTTTCACGGCATAGTCCCGCTCGTTTCTTAATTGCTTGCAGCGAGTTGCCGACGATCTCTCATCTCCCGCCGTTTTAGACTGTGCTTATTTACGGAGATGAAAATGCGGCAATTGTATAAATACAATTGTTAGGTATCTAAGAGAAGTCTTGTGTTTCTTCGTGTAATTGATTTAAGCAAAGAAAAAAAAGCTCGATGCACAGAAAGAACGGTTTCGCTGAAGAACAAGAAGAAAAATAATTTGTTGAATAATAATTTTGTTGGATCAGGAAAATGTAATTGAACATACGTCACAATTATTTTGACGGTTTAATCGAATTGTTTTCAGATGTAGCTAAATTTTTCGATTGCAAAATTATTTTTACGGTATGAATAAATGATTTTAAACTCTAGATAAATTTTGCTATCGAAAAATTTAGCCAGATCTGAAAATAATTTGGTTAAACCATCAAAATAATTATGAAGGATGTTCAATTACGGCAATGTTGCAATAAAGTATTGACATTCCAACGATCAGCGTCTTGCTTAATTATTTTCAGGATCCAGCAAAATTATTTTCAGATCTATATCCAGCTACTAAATTTTTAGATACACTTCAGCAAAACCATTTTCCCTTTTTTTTCCATGTACATTTCATCGCGAGTGATTATTAAATCAAAGAATTTTTAAATGGGATTATTAAATCAGCTAGGTTAAATATACAATAAACAAATTTCTGAATGAAAGGTTTCCTAGAAAAACCAACAGGTCCAAAAAGTTGAATTTTCACAAAACAAAAGGCTCTTTATCCTCAAACCGTTTATTGTATGAATATGATAATTATTCTCCAGACATATAATAAGTACAAGAACAAAGTTGTAGCCTCTAATTAATATTAAAAAAAATAATTTAAAGAAAAAGAATAAAAACACCTGGACTCGTTTAGATCTTGCGGGAATTTTATATTTATTATCTATTTATACTTCATATTATTTTACATTTACCTTTTTCTATAACATTAATAATAACAGAAAATAATCATTTAAATGTAAAACAATAATTTCATCACTTTTTATTTACAAAATTTTACAAGTTGCTCTTAACGAAAAAATATCCTTCTACATCTCTCTTTATATAAATATAGTAAATTTTCTGTAAACATACAATAAATATATAAACAAGGCTTTAGGATTAATATTTTGAAAAATCCATTTAAAAAGAATCTGATAATGAAAATAAAGACCTCTGGATTCGTTTGGTTCTTGGCCGGAAATTTTGTGTTTGCTACATGGTTATATTTATATTTTCCGTTTTTTTTTTCATTTGATTTTTACTAGAACAAAATCGCAATGCGACGCTGCTAACAAAAAATGGTTACCACAACCCAGTGGTGCCTACAGTCCAGATTTTGAAAAAATAGACTTGTTCTATTTTCGTAAAAAAAAAAAAAAAAGACCCTTTAAATATTTTTGCATAAGACAAAAATACAGTAGAATAAATGTACCCTTGTATCATTGGGCATTTAAATATTTTTCAATTGCTTTCGTTACTCGGAAAAACAGCTCTTGATGGAAACTAAAATTATACAAGCGCGTCATGTCAGAGTTGGTCAGAGTTCATTTCGTGCAAGAGTGAATTGTGAATAAATTTATCGACAGCGAGACGGACGCTTAATCGCCAGTTGTACGTTTCTGCTATCCGGCCTACCCTTTCCCGCGCGATCATACGCTCGGCGAACCTGAAATTCTATCTCTCATCGCTCGGACCGCGGGAGATTTGTCGGGGAAGTTTGTGATATCCCGACTCGCGCGGATCGACAATATTGCGCGGGTGGGTATACAGGTAGGAGGGAAACGCCAAAATTCGATTCTCGGTTAGGCACTCTCGGTGACATCCTCCGTGTTGTTTGACAATACAGAAAGATAATGAATCTCGCACAACTCCGAGCTCCCTTAATAAACTTGTCGCTTAACGCGCTTTACGGCATTTCATATAGTTTTACGGCGTAGCGTTTTAATCTCCGCCGTATGAATTATTTCACGCGAACGAAATTGCGACACGCGAGATACGAATGTCTTCTCTTCCGTGCGGATAATAATAAAAAAATAATAATAATGACATTTTCTCTGTGTACTTCGCGAGTGGGAAACATCGATTTTTCTGATCAAATGAATTCGATATGCCATTACTTTGACACGAGGACGCGTTGGATAACAGCATGCAAAAAGAATATGTTCGTTTCAATTTATAACAATTTTAATCAAGTAACAACAAAGGCTTGGCGAGATTCAGAATCAAGCAGGAACTAAATTAGAGCAAGAAGTAAGCGAGCCGCGCCGGGTATATGCGCAAGTCTCAATTCTAATTATTACATAACATAAATAGCACATAGTTTCGACTTTATAAAGTCAAAGGTGCTTCGGTGCAAAGGCGAATATGTTGAACAGAATATCATAGAACGCCTGTATTATGTACTTCTTTAGATCCACCATTAGCTTTTGAAATTAAATTCGCTAAAAGAAAATTTCGCAGAATTTTTTCATGATAAAATTCATTTCGACGCGAATTTGATTATTCCAATTACACATTCATTTCGACATTTATTACACTTCGTAATAAAATTCAATTAATGCGTAGTCGGAAAAATAGATCTAGATTTTTAAGTAATCACACGCCTATCTTTGATTATCGTCGCACTTTTCCGTAATGATAAATATTTTTCAATCAGAAGAGGCGAAAATGTAATACTTTAATGAAACTTTTAACTAAATTATTCTGAACTTCCAAAATAATTTTTTCAATTAGCACAATTTTGTAATCAGCATCGATTCTCACAGTTTACATCGATACGACTCACACACACCATTATTGACTTTGTCATCATCATTATGAAAAACTTCAATATCCATTCATCACATACGTCGCAAAATTATTTAATATTTATAATTTTGCAAATCTTTAATCTTAAATGCTTCGTCACAAGCTGAAATCACAATATCTTCTATTTGATTGTTGTGTCACAAGCGACTTTCGCGAGATCTATATCCGAACCCGTGCATGGTATAGGTGGGCGAGAATTCGTTTCTTCTCTCTCTCTCTCTCTCTCTCTCTCTGTGTGTGTGTGTGTGTGTATTTTATATGTATACATTTATATTTCTCTGAAGAAGTTTCAATTTCAATGATTAAACGCGAGCGCCGCTTGAAGGGTGTTTGGTCCCGTGCGCCGCGTCCCCTTTTTTATTTCGCAAGCAAAAACGGTAAATCACAGAGTACACAGATTGTTCCGTACTACTGTTCTCGTTAGGGAATGAGCAAACAGCATATAGGGGCTGAGGACTAAGGGGAAGAAGTACGTGAACACGTCGCGAAATTTTTAATTAGTGAACTGAAGCGGAGGAGAGGCCGGTGTGCACTTTTGGAAGTTGTGAATTTGTTTCTGCGCTTTCACATTAAATTTTTACTTCGTTATCCCGTTCCCGTACGTTTGATTTTAAAAATACGTGTATTACCTTCCCGTGCACGGGACGAAACCGAGTGGGAATACTCTTCGAATGAGCGGGAATTACCGATATGCGATATAATTACGCGATAAAGGTAAAAAAACGATAAATCGAAAAATAAAGTCAAAACGAATTAACTTATAAAAGTAAAGGTTGCATAAAGTCATTCATTTATATCGTTGAAACTTGTCGCTTTATTAAATACCGTTACTTCATTAAATATCAAAGGTTCGATAATCGGCCCCGATTAAAGTATTGATTTTGCCAGCCCATGCTTTTGTGAAGTTGTGCTTTATTTGTCGGTAATCAAGCGCCATGTGCCTTAATGAGCGTCAGGGGAGAATTATGGTTTCCTATTGGCAGCTTACTAAATAATTACGGCAAAAAGCTTGATCTTTTAACGTCGTGGAGTATATCGGGGAAGTCCGCCGGCATACATGCGTGAAAAAGATCCATTAGATGGAAGAAAAATTGCTATATCGATTACGCACGAGCAGTAAAATTGCAGTATCAAATCAAGACGCATTTACCGAGAAGAAATAATATTTGTTGCACACGCAGTAATATTTCCTGATATTTTTACGTTTTTAATACGAAAAAGTGGTACATATTTATTAAAAGCTTCGAGACAGACCCGCGTTGACTCTCGTTGGGTGAAAAAGTGTTCATTTAAAAGGAAAACCGTCAAGTTATTTGCTCTCGTAGCGGCCCTTCCCGGTCTTTAATGCATTTTAAAGTATTAAAGATATTTTTCTTTAATTTCATAGTTGCGCTCCGTCTAATTGCAAAACATACATCGGGAAATGTTAAACGACGCATTACGAACTGTAGGAGACTTAAATAACGAAGAGGTCCGCGATGCAAAGTAGGAATGCAACGCGCGAATGTGGCGAAATAATTATTGATTTTAACGTTACTATAAACATATTGATTTTGGTCTGTTAATTGTTTCGCTAGATTTCCCTGCGGGAACGAACTCCTTTCTCTCCCTCTCTCTCTCTCTTTAAAGAGAAGTACGTGTAATTCAGTCGTGTTGCATAAACATTACTAACGTATCGTCTGAAATAAAATTGGTAATTAAACTGACGTAGTGTTAAAAAATCCTTTATGGAGACTGCAATGAAGCACGTACAGTAAGAAAAAAAAGTTATTAATTTGACAAAATTTTTCAACTCGATATTAAATTTTTTCAGTTCAACTATTTATGTATTTGAGTGAAATACATAAAATACTGGAATTTCAGTTTAAACATTCATATATTTAACTTAACTATGTATCTATTTTTTATGTAAATAAAAAAAATGTATATTTATATAAATAAAAAAAACAATATATATATTTAATTTAAATATGTAAATGTTTAAAGCAAAAGAAATTCAATAAAGTTAGAAAATTTAGTCAAGTGAGCAGCTTTCTTTCTCAGCGCATAAATAAATTTGAAAAACGCGAAAGAACTGACGCGCGTGCGTGGCTAATCGCGCGTATTAGATAAACGGATAAAAAGAAAAAACGTTGAAGAAACAATGGGGATTAGTCACAAAGAGCTGATATTCCGTGCGATGCAAAGTTCCTTTCTTCGAGCAGAAAAATGCGTCGCTCGCTCGGTCGAACGTGAAAAACTCCCGGCGGCAATTCCGGCGGTTTTCCCCATTCCCCGTTCTTTGCTTTAGGAAAATTTACCGCCGATTTCGAAGATGACGTACCGCCTGGTAACGCTTTCGCGAAGTGCACGGGAAAATTATTGTCTTCGCGAGCCCATTGAAGTCTGTTTCGATTCGCGAAAAGTCTTTCTCCAAGTCTCTCTCCGAAGGCTTTCGCTCGTGTCGCACCGTCTCGAGCCGACGGATTCACTCGCGGTGAAGCTACGTGCGCCGATACCGTCGCGGCAGTAAAATTTTATTGCTGTTTCGCGGTCGCGCTACCATTGCGGAGAAAACGAATTTCTTTCTCTTTCAGAATGCCGGCGCGTGCACGAAGCCCGTGGACCGTGCCTTCCTTACGCACAGCCTTTTGTAAAATATATTAGCGATTCGCGATGGAGTCTGCGGAATTTCGTGCAACGCAATCTCGCGCGGAAGATTTGATGAAAAAAATTCACTGCAGAATAGACTGCGTCGTACTTCACAGTTAAATTATTCAGCTTTCGGCAAAACAACGTATATATTATATTCGTCGGTCCTTCGCGCTATTTTCATTCGGAGAGCTTCCGAATCGTCCGCGTTGTATTTCTTTCGTATTCCTTTTCCCAAAGTCGCGTACTTTTAAATAGCAAAATATTTTAACTCGACACTTTTTTCTACTTAAAACTTTTTTATTCTTTTTAAATCTTCAGTGCTGAGAACACTTTTGATGAAATACTCCGCTTTTGACGGTTTCTGCTTATTAGTTTTGATTACTCTCAAAGTTGCACGTTCACAGCACTGAAAGGGTAAGGCAGAAAAGTACTTAAATAAAAAATAAAAACAGAAAAATATATGTATAAATGCACAATTATATTGTAATTAAAATAAGCAATCTATAAAACAATGTTTAATATAAAAATCTTATGTATGTGTATACAAGAAAGTTTGCAGTTTTAATGTAGATAGCCCATACTAGATTGTTTGGCTATACAATACGAGCAAAAGTTACCGAAATTTAAAAACTGAAGGCTTCTTTATCTCTTTTATTTTTTTTTTTTCCAATCAACAATTTTGGTCGCGAATGTCCAAAGGCCCTGAAACTAGCTTCAAAGAGGAAAATAATGAAATATTTGATTTATAATGACGTTTGCAGCCAAAATCACTATATTTTACTGCCGTTTTAAATTAATAACTTTGAAAATAAATCTAAATAAATTTTTGCACGAATGCTTATTAAAGTTTTATTGGTACGTGTAAAAATGTTGATTTAAATGGTAACGCTACTTCCCCATTAAATTTACAAATAAGTGCTGCAAAATGCGATTTTATATTAAAAAAAAAAAGAAACAAGAGTAAACAAAAAATTAAAAAATTTGGAAATAATAAGTGAATTGTGCTCCAATTTTATACAAATACTCAAATATAATACTAAAATATTCTGTGCAATTTTTATATTTTTCACAATATTTCGAGAAGTGGCATATATTCTTAAGCAATAGGAAAGAAAAATAAAAACAAACGAACGTTGCTATTGTTAAATTATCCGACTGCACGTTCTTGCTTTATTTCATCTTGAAATGTTTTTATTAGTCCCTTTCCCGCGCGAGGATTATTCTTTCGAGAACTCCCCTTTCTCCAGCGTGAGATTTTTTGCGTCTAATTTCATAAATTTAAATGATGTTATCCTTAACGAGGGTGCACCTAAATGGCGTGTACGCCACAATTAGAGACTGCAAGAGGCACGTGACAGGTTAAATCATTAAAGAAAGCGTAGAAGGAGTCGGGTTTCCCTAATGCTTCTCAATTTATCTCCGCGAACGGAGATGCGTAGTTTACCCTCTCGCTGTCGGATCATTAACTCTCCCTTAAATTTGCATTACACCCTGTCCATTTAGTCCGGACAGTCATGGAATCTTATTAGAGCAAATTGTGACAAATTCCACCTTATGAAAAGATATTAGAAAGAATAATTGATATATGAGACGCGATCAATGTTCGCGCAAGCCTTTATGCGAATATGAATTGATGCCGTCGGTTCGAATCTTTTTGACGCTAAAGCTGGATATTATGAAAAAAAAAATCACAAGATTACGCATTGCGTACGTAGAAATCATCGACGGAAAAATAAAGGCTTATCTTTCGGACCGAGCCACGGAATGTTGCCGTGGGAGTGCGCATACAAAAGATTATACGCTGCGTAAAACGGAATTATATTCCCTGAAAAAGAGAGGAACGAGTTTTTTTCCGGGCTTACACGTTTTTTTTTTTTTTTTTAACGTGTGAACGTGAATTTTGCACCTTGTTTGTTAGTACATTAATATAAAAGGCTTGGCCCGCGTTTTTTAACATAAAAGGCTTAATTTAATTAGGGTAGGATTTACTTAATAAGTTGGCTAAGTTTCGCGTTATCTCACGTAATCATTTTATTCTTTCAATTCTTTCACATTGGCGAACAATAGAATTACTAAGGAACTTAACACGTTTATATAACTCAAAGGCATGACCGCTAATCAATAAGACTATTACTCCGACGAGAGGGAATAAATATAAGTCAGAAACAATTGATGCAATTGATCGTTTCCCGCCGTAAATATTCTCCGACTTAAAATGAGAATGGGTGATCAATAACGAACATATGCATCGCTAATGTGTAATTTAATAGGACGCACGGGATGCTCGTATCGAAAGAATTTATTTACATCCTGCACAGTCCTGTATACAGGGAGTCGCAAAATCAAAATGCTGCAGTAAGACAGTTTTCGAAAAATTAAATAAAGTATGAATTTAATTTAAGCACTCATGACTTGGATACGTGTCACTAGAGTTTTTATTACGTCGACAACTAAGGTTAAAACATATAGTATCGATTTATAAGTTCGTGACAACCGCTCAATGAAAGAAATTATTTGTGCAATGTTCGTAAAGTTTCACACATTTTATATAACTGTTATAGAGATCAGTTAGAATGACGATTGAAAAAGACCAAGTTTTATAAAGCTGAAACTAGTTTTCATTAGGTATAATAAATTTACTTTTGATGGCGTTTGATTTAATTTTTGTATTTTTGTATTTTGTATTGAGTAATCGATCGACGTTTGTTTGATGCCCTCTTTATGATTTTTAATTTAAGTAAAATAGTCATTTGTAGATTTTTAGTTCAAATGATAACTTTTGGAATATAAAGGTTTTTGAAGCTGGCCAATCATAAACTAATCAATTTTAGACATTTGCATGCCGGTGAGTCGCGCAAAAATTTCGCTGGGTACAGATCTGAAAATAATTTTGTTGAGAGTTCATCAAAATAATTGTTGGCCATCAAAATAAACTCTCACACTGATTGCCAGAATGTCAAAACTTTTTGCAGCATTGCTCATCATGCTTGAACAACATCCCTCATAATTATTTTGATGGTCCACTAAAATTATTTTGAGACCTGTATCGAGCTCAATACCTCGTTGCTTTAACAAAATCGTTTTCCTATGTAATATTTATAATTTACATGGTTATAACAACTACACTAATTGTAAGAGAAATGTTTAATGAAATCAACCAAAGTTTAGTTAATAGCGATCAAGTAAATTTTATTATAGTTATAATTACTGAATATATAGTTGTTTTGATCAAACAATTTGTAGCCTTAATTAAACAATTATTTTCATCCAACTAGTTATAGAAATAATTAAATATCCGTAACTCAATTTTTGTACTAATAACTAGACAATTTTTTTGATCACTATTTAACTAAACTTTGATCTCATTAAACGATTTTTCTCAGTGTATAAATATATAATTAGCACTAAAAATAACTATTAATAGTTAAAGTTTGATAATTACAATTATCTCTTTCTGTTAGCAACGATTGACCAGCTTTAAACCTCAAAAAATTAATGCTTGAAATAAAAATCTACAAACGGCTATTGTATAATGCTTGATTGTTCGATAACTATAGAATTTTGATACGCAAATTTTGAGGTTTCCTGTATAAATGTATATATTGTGTAAGTGAATACGACGCGATTTCGATTGAACCAGGCGCACTGCGTTCTGCCGTTCGTGCATACGGTCGTTAAATAATCGTTATTGACGCTATTGACGCTGTTTGTAGCGAGCGCGATATTCCGTCTCGGGGACTTTTATAAAGAGAAATGTGGAATCGTATCGAGTGCATCGACAACGAGAAACTTAATCCCTCAGCTCCCCGGGAAATCGGCGATAATTGGAAGTAATTGTACCAAGCGTTTCCCGAAGATGGGAAAAGATTCCTCGCCGCGCCGCCGCGCTCTGTTCTTGAAGATTTAATTCGTCGTCGACCATTAATTACAACGCGCCACCTCGATTCCGCCGGTGTTATCTATAAAACTTTCACGCAGCAACGCGTCGCGCCTTATTGGCACCTTGCGCGTAACCGCGAGCGAATTCATTCGGCGCCCCGGACGCTTTGGTTTCGACCACCCAAATATTTACGAATCGCGCGAATCGATATCAAATATTCGCGTGATAAAAACGGGGCGGTCATGTCGAATGTATACGACCGCACGTATTTTTTTTTCTCTCTCTCTCTCCTTTTTTTATCATCGCGCAGCGCGCGATTTTAACAGACATCCGCATCTCCCGAGCTCGATGGCCGATCGCGCCGATTTATGCGCGTCACGTCTCGCGAGAGATTTCGCGGATCTCTCACGCAACGTATTTGCGCCGGAAGTGGATCCAGCAATCGCACGTAAATCGAACATTTCTCTGAGCGCGCCGCATCGAGATGCAACGGCTGCGCGCGCGCGCGCGGGCGCGATTGCGCCATGCTGCATTTTTCCCACAGAGAAATGAGCTAAACATTACATGACGGTAATAAAAATGGCGGAGATGGCCGGGCGGAGACAAGAATAAGAAAATAATGAATCGTCATTCTTCGCTTGTCCCGCGAAGCGCGAAGTGACGTCTTCTTTGTTATTTCCTTGCACACTGCGCGCCCCTTGGTTCTTCTTCGATACCTTTTTTGATACCTTCGGACTGCCCTATGAACTTTGACACAAGCGTGTATTAACGTATTAACGGGCAACGTCGGCTTGATTAATGGACCACGGAGCTGGGAGACGGATGAATTAAATTCGCGCGGAGGAGCTAAAATAGACGGCCTTGTTGAATTCTTACATCGGCGATGAAAATAATCTTGCGAATGCCTTCACGCAAAACTCCGTTTTCGCAGTATGCTTCAGTGTCCTCGTATTTCTTTCTTACGTCTCGTGAATCCATCAAAAATTTTTTTTTTTTTACGCCGCGCCGTATTGAAACGCGGGTATTAATTCGCGATTGAAAATAATTTAGATAGATTGGATCGCTTTCTATTTGCTGCGTCGAGAAGAAATTTGATTAACTTTATTAAATACACGCAAAAGAAAAGATTTGATTGATTCGACAGATCTACAATCGTGATACACGGATACAATCAATTTACAATGTTTTATAAATCAATTGAGTTCAGTGTAATAAATATTCGTACTAAGTGGATTGAAATACGTGGAAAGAAGAAAGGAAAAAGGTGGATCGGCTGATTCAGCGAAGCTTGCTACGCGAATTCAATTATATTCAACTATAATTAAGAATTAGGATTTGATAATTCAACAAAGAAATGCTGTACTTAATAGCAATGTGAACGAGTTGTCGGAGCAACAAGTTTTCTTCGTTACTGCAGCAAAAATAAATATATAGAAATTTTAATCCACGTATATCCAATTGATTTTCGCAGAAGGTTGTCTCGCTGTATGTTAAGAAATTTGCAAGGCCATTAAAATTTGACGATTTGATTTGATTTCACAAATATAACGAAGAATATGCAAATAGCCAGTTTTCTAAATCAATCGAATCCCGCGTATACAAATCATATTAAATATTCGTACGAAGTAGATTGAAATATGAAAAGGAGAAATGAAACTCTATGATACATTTCATGTACGTAAAAAAAAAGAGATCGGTTGATTCAAAAAAGCTGCAGCGAATCAACGTCTGTAACCAAGGAGATTTGATATTTCAACGAGAAAATTATATTTAAAGGCAACGCAAATAAATTGTTAAAGCAACTGATTCTTTACTAAAATAAAAATTGCTAACGCAACAATTTTCTTCATTTAGAAAGATTTAGGCAGCAGCCTTTGACGCTACGAACACTTCGAGGTATTCTTTGATTGATCAATTCGTAGGATTCTTCGTTCCAATTGGTCAAACGTTCGAAGCATTTGAAGCGTCAAACCCCAGCTTTAATTGATTTTCGCAGAAAGTCGTTTTACTGCCTATACCAACAAGTCTGCTGTGTCGTTATAACAAATACGCGGAAAGAACAATTTTATTCTAAAAATTTAGCTAGACACAGATAAAAAAAAAATAGTTTTACGTTGCACTACCAAAATTATTATGCAATAAGACATTTAAGCATGATGCCACTGCTGCAAAAAGTTTAGACGTTCTAGCAATCAACTTGAATGTCCGAGTTAAATTTTTTAATGGTTCAACATATTTATTTTCCGATCTGTATTTGAGCAAAATTCTTCTTTCCGTGCGCGAATAGTTGCAAACACTAATTTATTTCAATTGCAAAACTTTATTTTAACATAGAAAGGAGACTGTTCGTATATATAATATATAATATATAATATATAATATATAATATATAATATACGAACAGTCTCCTTTCTATGTTAAAATAAAGTTTTGCAATTGAAATAAATTAGTGTTTGCAACTATTCGCGCACGGAAAGAAGAATTTTGCTCAAATACAGATCGGAAAATAAATATGTTAAACCATTAAAAAATTTAACTCGGACATTCAAGTTGATTGCTAGAACGTCTAAACTTTTTGCAGCAGTGGCATCATGCTTAAATGTCTTATTGCATAATAATTTTGGTAGTGCAACGTAAAACTATTTTTTTTTTATCTGTGTCTAGCTAAATTTTTCATCATAATAATAGTTATGGATTCACTGAATCAATAAAATGATTACTTAACCGTTTTAATAAATGACCTTTTCCGTGTGCAGACATATAATTTCCATTTATCAAAGGAAAAACTTATGTCACGCGTATTCTATACGATGTTATAAAAAAGGATTTAGATTTGAGCGCGCCACATACCATGCCGTCAAACTTCTCACCTTCGCCCGAAGTCTCGACTCGTGCAATTAAATGTTTAACAACTTAGCGCGACGGCGAACGTCTCACACACTCCTCCGAACGTTCTTATCGCGTCGGTCGTTAGGCGCGAAGTCATTAATTTCTTCAACTTTGCAGCGATCGTTTGCACGGATAATGTTTAATGAAAAAACTCTAACGAAAGGAGAAGAACTCGCAGTTACACACCCGACTGCGCTTCGATTCAAATTTATTCAAATATATGCTGACAAATAGAATTTAAGCATAAGCAGAGAGAGAGAGAGACAGAGCGCTGGCGTGAAACTCGTCAGACTGATGTCTGCAACATAGAAGTGCAGTCGGTTACGAAAGCTTGACTGGATTACAAAGACACGTTGGAAATGCACGAGTCTGCCGCTATGTTACTGTGTAATGGCGTTTCCGCGGCTCCGAAACGTCATCCTGAATGTTAAATCCACGCCAAATTCTCGAGCCTGGCGAGCGGAAAGTGCTTATAAAATCGCGCAGTCCGAGACATAACGGATCCCCAACTCCCGCGGCCGGCTGACGTATTTGGATACGGGCGGCGGGGAAATTTTCGTGTAATGTCTTCATCTGAAATTCTTCGGGAGAACTGCGTTCGGAAACGACGGAATAGAAAACTTTATTACGGCCTCTGTCCGACAGTAATTATATTCCGTGGAATATAGTCATCCGAAATGCGATAGCCCCGGCGCGCATTATTATAGATTCCACGGGCTGAAAAAGAGCTGAAAACGAGCGACTCTCGCGCGTTTTACGTGAAGACGTAAACAGAAACAACGTATGACACGCGTGTAATTATAATAACGTAACAAAATACTCTCCCCGGAAAATTGTGCGCTAACACGTTGAAATAGTCTCGCCGGTTTAACAATCTCGTTAAAAAACGAAAGTTACCGATTACATAATTGCTCTTAACGGGAACTGTTTTGCGCGAAATTTGCGTAAAAAAAAATATATATTTTTTTTTGTATTTCACGGATATATTATGCGAGCGCGCGTTCTATTCGTAAAAAAAAAAAAAAAAAAAATTTGTAATTGCTCTTGTAACTTTTTCAAACGAGATATGCGCGGGTACGTTTCGTATAACGCCTTCGGAAAAATAGGGCGGTTTTTATCGGATGCAAGTACAAACTCGTTAAGCTCCGGAATGGCCCAAATTAACCTCCGGGGTGTAATTAACCCTCGGTGAGAGCGACTACTACGGTTGCAGCTTTATCAATAAATAACTTTGTCGCGAACGTGACAAGAGGGTACTCGCCTCGTTAAGATTGCCAAAGTGCTTAATTTGCGAATCTATTCTTACATCACTGGCGCTGTATCGCACCGCAAGGGTGAAAGATGCAGGGGAAGGTCGCCCCAACTGGCACCCAATTTCATTTTTGGGTAGAGGAGAAAGTAGTATTATGACTATTACCCCGTTATGGATTACCCTTCTCTTATATTTGTTATTAGGCGATGAATTCTAAATGAATCATTTACGAGTATTTAGTAGCCCGTCATTATGTAGTGACATTAATATGCCTGCTAATGTATAATAGACAACAATTATTATAAGACGTTTTTACTTTGCAGCATTTCAAAGATACTTTTTCAAGATACATTTCAACATTTAATTACACATGCTTCCCCATTGTTTTTAAACTTGAGCGTATTATTATACGAATGTATGTACATACACTCGACTGTTTTTTTTGTTGTTTAACTTTTTATTTGGCTGTATACATTTCGAGTTATGCAAAGTAAAACAATAACATGGGGTTTAAAATGGTTTTTTAAGCGAAATTTTCATATTAAAATATTTCTTCGATAAAGCGATTGCCGCCTTAGAGGGCTGCGTTCAGAAATATTGGAGATATCATTTTATCCTTGTTTTTTAATGTTAAACAAGGATAAAAGAATATTTCTAACGTTTCTGAACGCAGAAAAATTCTAAACAACGGAAAATTAAAAATATATAATTTTGTAAGAAAATTCTGTTTTTTTTTTAAACAAAATCAATTTTTCAAATATATTTTTGGGATAGCCGTATTATCATCCTGTTTCCTCCTCCATACATTACGCAGTGACGTTATATTTCTATAAATTATGTCTTAATAAATATTTCATAATTTTGAATCTATAATCTATTAAACAACACTTTAACGGATAGAATCGATCAAGTTTTCAATTAATTATTAACAAAGTTATTGAATAAAGTGTAAATAGATGCCATATTATTACCTTTTCCTCTAATATTTCTCAAACAAAAGCTAAAAATAAAATTTTTAATATATGAATACAAAATAGAAAGTATCTTCTTTTGGATGATATAGGAGTTTTTATAATACTGTTTCATATTTTGTAATAATTAATATTTTTGCAAGCCAAAAAGAGCATTTGAAAAATTGTGCTCCAAAACAAAAATTTCCATACATAGAAAAATTTAATTGGAATCAGTATTCCCATTTATTTGACTGAAAGTTGTTTCATTGAAAATTGCAATATGCTTATATAAAACATTATTTGTTCAAATAAAAAAATGTTGTTTTATTTAAACAACATTTATTATTTGACAAAAATAACACTATTATTAGTTGTACCTATTGATTCCATACATTGATTTGTCTGGACAATGCCAAATAAAATTATTTGGTTGCAATAAAATTTATTAAGTCCAAAGAAAATGGTTTTCTCTATGTGGGCAATAATAGCAGAATTCAGACACTGCCCCTTGAGAAAGGAGTTAACTATAAAATAAATTGATAAACGAAATAAAGAAATATATTTTTATGTATTAAATAACAAATTTATAAAATTAACAGGCTAGAATTAACCCTCCTCCCTCCTCCCTTTTTATATATTTTTTCAGCATCTTGTTAGTGGATCTATCGCGCCTGACGTTATTTTTCTACTCTACAATATTAAAGAACATATGAAAAAAATTCATGAAACAACTGTCAACATTGTAGTTGAAGATTTCATAGTTATTCTCTATTCTCACGGAAACCTGGTCTGCTTTATGCTGCACGGCAGTTTTATGATTCAAGGAAAAATATGAGAGAGAGAGAGAGAGAGAAATATAATCATAACAGTTTTCGGAAGTTACAAACATGTAAAATGACCTAATATTATCAATAATATATCCATTATTGTTTACTGTACAATTTGCAAGAAAAAATCGTGCAAATATTAGTTTTGTTTTTCACAAATTCGTTTATAGCAAATTTTGTTATACAAAAAAGAGCCACGAATGTAAGAATATTCAAAAGGGGAATAAATTCACTGTAGCCCTCGCAACAATCTGCATAGCAATCGATCTCGATGCTACGTAAAAATCTGCCGATCGGGCTTCTTTTGTAAAGATATACAGATTCGCGAGAGAGCATCCCTCTCTTTCTCTCTTTTCCACCGTAACATTCTCAGAGCACTTCATTTCCGTAATCTTTCGGCGGTAAGACGCGGGAAAGAGGATTGCACGAGGAGTGGCGAGAGGAATTAAGAAAGGCCTTCGGAGGTGGTATTCCCAGAT
The DNA here is from genome assembly GCF_016802725.1 of Solenopsis invicta. Classification (NCBI taxonomy): domain Eukaryota; kingdom Metazoa; phylum Arthropoda; class Insecta; order Hymenoptera; family Formicidae; genus Solenopsis; species Solenopsis invicta. Next base: position 6,682,789 of record NC_052667.1, read on the forward strand.
CCCTCGTTTCGCCGGAATCAACGGCGGCGTATCGCAGTTACCTTAACGAGGAACCTGCTCGTAAAGGGAAGCGCGACGGCGGCGATGCGTCGGCCTATTCATCGAGTCGTTCCACTCGCCGTATTAGAGACCGACGGACGCCGCATCGCGCGAAAGCCAAGAAAGCGCCGGCGAAGTCATCGCGCGGCCGCGTTTAGAGCTCCGTTTTAACGGCTTAGAGAAACTTGGTGGCGACGACGACGACGACGACGACGATGTGAAGAAAAGAAAAAAAAAAAAAAATAGACGGCGGAAATAAAGGCAGGGTGGATCTCGAAAACGGCGGCGACGTGACGCGGCGAGACGCCCCTCCCCCTCCCGCCACCCCGACGTGGATTACGCCCGACTACTCGTTTCCCCTCGCACTCATTTGCTTATGAATGTATATATGAGGTATATACCTCCGTTACTTTTCTCCCCTCGAGCGGCGCGCGTGTGAAGCTTATTGTATTTCACGCATGTAAACATGCACGTCGCGGAAATGAAATATGGAGAAATATGAAGCGTATTACGGACTGTGCTTCCCATTACTTTGCACCTCGATGGAGTAAAATGAACCTGATACGTATATACGAGCGGATTATAATAAACAAGATCGGTGCAGAGAGCGCATATGGATCTTTCTCGATGTACGGTAAAAATTACCGTTCGTACATTCATCTTACGTAACGCGCGTGCGAAAAGGGGGTACTCCGCGATACGCTAAACCGCGGTACGCGAAGCAGATCTATAAATCACAAACGTATCCGGCGGATTATACCACCGACGCGCGCGAACTTGTCGATGTATAGACCGCCCGCTGCACACCCCGTTGCTATCATTATATCCAGTTTGCACTTGGATTCAGCCCGTGAAAAGCCGAAAGAGGAACGCGACAGCTTTGATCAATAGAAAAACATAGATCGAACATCGGGGCTGTAATCGCGTTTGGCGTCAAATAAATTTTTTATCGGTCCTTTCGAGACGGATTGTTCGCGATCGCGAGCTCTCATCTCCTCTCGCAAACTCCATTTTCACGTCAACGCAGTGTTGCCCATTTATTCGTCTTCTCGATGAGATGTTTCAAATTGTGAAATAGCGAGCGTTCTTGTTTTTCAAATTGAACGTTTATTTTTATCAGGGATGGCGAGTAACGCGTTATAAATAATGAGTTGCCATTACTTTTATTATTTTTTTTTATTTTTTTTATAACGATTTGATAAAACGTTGCAATTTTTCATAACGTCAACGGTAGCGTCAGGGTTAGTCACTTTGGCAAGTAACTTGTTATAATTACGTTATTTATTGGAAAAAGTAACTTGTTAGTTGACTCGTTCCGTAATGAGTAAAAGTAATGCATTATTAGAAGAAAAAGGGATATTGTGGCTGCTATGATATTATCTTCGTTATTAGGTGACGAATTTTAACGATATTGCTCGTGAAATTATTTGTTTAGTAGCCTGCCGGTTTTTAGTGGCGCCAATATGTCAATAAACAACAGATGACGATTGTTCACAAGACATTTTTACTTTTGAACACCTTGAAACTTTTTCAAGATACATTTCAGCATTTAATTATACATACTTCGTTATTGTTTTTAAACTTTAGTGCATTATCATGTGAATGTAAATAAACTCTAATGTTTTTTTTTGTTATTCAACATTTTATTCGGCTGTACACGTTTCGAGTTACGCAAAATTAAATAATAACGTGGGATTTTGTGAATGGCTTTGTAATCGAAATTTTCATATCGAAATATTGCTTCGGTAAATCAATTGTTACTCGAGAGGGCGGTATTCAGAAACATTAGAGATATCATTTTATGTTTAATGTTTAAACAGAGGTAAAATAATATTTCTAATGATATCTCCAAAGTTTCTGAACACAGAAAAATTCTAAGCGATAAAAAAAATTGAAAATATATAATTTTGTAGCTGATTTTTTATTTTATGCAAATCGTCTTATTTGTTAGTTGATCCCGGACGAGCCTCTGCTACGATCGCAAGAAAATTTCGCGCTCGATTTTAGTTTGGGAGACACACAGTTTGGCATCATGACGGAATCCATCGCGTATTGATGCTCGATATAAACTTTTAAACTTGCCCCTCAAATTTATTTGGTACGTCGAAAACTTTTCCATATTCGAAGACTCAGCTCTTACGCGCTACGCGCTTTGAGCACGTGCGCGTGTAAAGAATAAGTAATAGAGGCAGAGAAATGTTGCATAACATAACTTCTAAGAGAAAAATTTCGCCAAAAGATCTTACGTTTCAATACGTTTCTAATCCTTAGCGAAAATCACTCTAGATGCAAATATTTCAGACAGACACGGTCGCCGTCGCATTGGAACAATTCTCGTCTTTCGTCTAATTAGTAATAATATTTGTATAAATCGTTCTCTGTTTATCCAATTTCCGTGAATAATTTCCAAAAGTGGAATCCCTGCCCCAAGTGGAGATGAGGCAAAATCGTAATATTTTTGCCGGCAAATCTCTGGAAGATATAATTCATTACCCGGCGTGGTTCTAATTTAATGAATTATCTATGCTACTGAATAACTGCCGAATTACGGCCACATTCATTCATCTTTAATCCTCATTCTCTCTCTCTCTCTCTCTCTACCTCTGGGAATAAATTGAGGGCCGTGCATACCAAATTCCTATCCTCCTTTCAAAATTTCTCTCACACAGGGTTGCATTCAGTAACCTGCACAATAATCTTGGCCATTATGCGAAAGACAGATTCAAGAATAGGCATAGCCATAAAGAGCGGTAGATGTTATTATGCCAGACAAAGTGCGACTATTCTACGGTTTGACGAAGAGCACGAGGCATTCTTGTTGGCCTGCATTTTCTACGGATTCACCTGTTCGCCATAATGCACGTTTCTCGCATAAAAAAAAAGTATGATGGATGATAACTTCAAAAATCAAAAGAAACTTCTCGTAACATAGGAATCGAAGAGTTTACATTGCTTCTTCTTAAACCTCCCTTTGTCTACAATTCTATTAGAGCCAATTATTTAACATTATTATTGTTTAATTAAAAACAAAAAATGGAAGGACTCTCGAAAATTAATAGAATCAAAAAGGGGGCTAATGAGAGGCTGATGTTGATGCGTATATTTCTAAGTTTATTCAATATAAACTCAAGGACGATGTTTAATTAAATAATTAACTGACTATGCATTGCTGGCATCTGATCAATTACTATGCATATCACGTGCCTATCGCGTATCAACTGCGATACACGTACAAACTTCCGATATACAAAATGACGATGACGACAAAGAAATATTTTTCCAAAGTGACAATATATACTAATGTCCCTGAAAATAATTTTTCCTTGTCGCGCCAACATTAATCTTCCGGCGAGCGTTTACATCACTGTCTGCAGCAACAGCAAAAGCACATCTCTGCTTTTGTAATAACTCCTACTAAAATTATGAAACTTTTTTGCAGAACGTACTTGCAGAAATGTGTCCCTTTCTCTCCCGACGTTGTCTAAATTTGATCGACATATCAATTGATCTGACGAAAGATTTATCGTTTTTGGGATCCAAATTACATATTTAAAGGACAAACGAAGTTCTTAAAAGAAGATGGATTGACGAATGTCCCTCGCGAAGAAAAAAGGAATACACTGAAGTCCACGGCGTGCGGCGACAATTGGATTTTGCTGTAATTTTATTTTCAACCTTATTCGATAACATACGACGAGCCTCTCGCGTCAAGCTAATGCATTCAGATTCGTGTCGCTGAATACATCGCAAAAAGTACAGCGGCTGCGTTAGCGGCCGATGAATTATTTACACATTACACCGCATCCGCGCTCGCTATGCAAATTACGGGAAAGTAATGATCAACCGAACCCGCGGCGCGCATCTTAATCGACAGAAATGTGTGCCGTCGACAAGAAACTCGCTTTGCGCTTTGCTTCGCGAAACTAAAGTCGCGATAACGGCGCGCGATGAAAACGGCGCGGCGGTGCCGATGCATCACGGCGGATTCCTCCGTAGGATCGCCAATTAAGGGATGCAAGTAATTGCCGCGACTCGGAAAGGAAATAAAGAAAGGAAGAAAAACGGAACACCTGTCCGATTCCCACGCGGTAGTTCCACCCGTTCTATCTGCCGCGGTTTCCTCCTTTATTCAGCCAAGCCATCTACCCCGCGCTTGTACTCGGTACACAAGTGCGCCGGTTGCGACAAAGCTACTTTGTTGCTGCTAATTGGCTCGCGCGATCGATAACCACGCAATTCGGGCGCTTAATCCCATCGCATACTGCACGCGTGGCGCGGCGTGACGTAAGGATACGCGTGGACGCCCTGTTTATACGTTTACACGTGCGTAAGTACCCTGCGCGTTGTTGCCTTCGTTCTGCGGCTTTAACAAAATTCGATGCAACGGGAAGAGACGAAAAACAACTACACGTATGATTCAATAGCGGAGGAGAAGACGGTATTACGGCTCTTGTTGTTTTAATGGCCACTTGTATAATATCAACGTTATTAGGCAAAGAATTTTAGTGATTATTTATGGAATTACTTGTTTAGTAGCTCGCCGTTATGACACCAGTACACCAATACACCGATAATCGACCACTGTTGTAAGATGGATTTACTTTTGAACATTTCGAACTTTTTCAAGATACTTATATTTACTTATGCATACTTCCTTACTCTTTTTAAACTTGCGTATCGTCACGCAAATGTAGAAGAAAGTTGCTGAATGCATACCGGTTTTCTAGAGCGTATCTGTTCATTATTTTACATTTTTGCTTCATATAATCGAGATTTAGTGACAAAAATAAAAAATAAATAAATAATATAGACAAAAATTTAACAAGTTTTATTTTGTTTCGTTTATCCTATCAGCATTTGAGAAAATCAAGTACATCTGATGTGAATTTTTCATAAACTTATACAGCTGACAATTTTATTTTGAGTTGTTATATTTTCATAAAAAACTTATTGTAAAATATTTCATATTCTTTGTGTATATATATATATATATATTTATATATTTATAAATCGATATTTTTATAAAGTCTATCAAGTTTTCTAATTCGTAGTATCACTACAAATTTTACAAGAAATAATACTAATAAAGATTGATAAGTGATAATGATAAAACTAGTAATTGCTATGAATAAAAATACGTCAATACAAAAATTAATTCAAGCCAGTTTTATCCCGGTGTTCTTATCTTTTCATTATTGTTACGAGTATTTATTAATTATAAAATATTTAACCGCACTTTCCATTAATTATTATTAAAATAAATATTAGTTAATAGTTTCTTATGTTCTTGATTACTTTAATTTGATTACTTTCACAAATTCGATATTTTTTAAGACAATTTAAAAGACCTCAGGTACGTTTTTCTAAATCATCCCTTTCGCTGCATGTTACAGAAAGGCTTATAACAAATTAATTTGTTATTATTGAAAGGTGTAACATGTAATAATGGATGACTGAAACGTCGAGCTACAATTTGGACTTTGATTTGCATCCAAAACAACATCAAATACATAATTTAATAAAAAATAGCTTACATGGTACACATAGAACGACTCTCTCTTGCTCCTACGTGCACTGGAGTACTTTTTGTTATTTAATAGTTTATTCGACTGTGTATATTTCGAGTTATGCAAAGTTAAACAATAGCATGGGATTACGATGCTCCCTTAAGCTTTTAACGCCTCCGCAGGTACAATACCTATTTTTCAAAGTTTTCGAAGTTTATTTAAAATAAAGAGGAGATATTGCAGAATACGCATGCAAATGTATTTACGTATGTACACACAAAGCTTCCGCATATAAACTGCAGTACAGAAAATCTATAATACATGTAATATAAACTGTAGATTAGCAGTAGAATTACGATCAACTTATCGCATAATTATTTTGATAAGTTGATTTTAGTTCTACTACCAATAGTTTACATTACATTACATGTATAGTTTACATTACATGTAATTTTCAATACGCTACAGTCTATATGCGGAAAGATTATATACACGTACATGTGTTTGCATGTAGTCTGTAATATTTTCTCTTTGTTTTATATAAATGTTTAATTTCATAACAAAAAATTGTTTTTTCTTAACAAAACTAATTTTTTTAATCATTTTTATAAATAAAGCATTCTAAATAAAAAATATTTAATTATTTAAGAAACGTAAGAAGTGCTATAAAAATCTACACGAAAATGTTAGAACAGTGTTGAAACACTTTTCTAAATCTTTGTAAATCTTTGTATCTTTGTTATGCGATTTCTACAAATTTCTCATAAAACTATGAACTACAACATTCTACACATTTCTAAGTAGCTTACTTTGGCAAAAAGAATTTCTTGGAATAATTACAAAGTTTTATTTAAAATTGAAATTTGTAAAAATTATTAGTTTCTTTTTGTAGAAATATTTATTATTTTTCTTTTTGATACATTTGTTTAACTATTAGCATTAACGAAAACGTTCCAATTCTAGCGTTTTGGCGTGCAAATTCTGTAGAATTTTCTCCGCAAGAATTTGAGTCTAGAATCGATTGAGCAACATGTTGACGAATGTAATCGCTGAGTTTTCAATTAAAAATATTAATTATTAACAAAGTTATCGCAAACAAAATGTGAATGGGAGGCTGTAATACCACCTTCTATCTATAGACGTTAGTGTAACATACTGTTCTTTGCTAAGAAAAGCTTTCTCAGCTACTGCAAACAATTTCTAAGTTTTAGTTGTCGTTACCTTTTATCGCAATCCCCGCAGCGCGTAAAGAGTGTCTAAACGTGTTTTCGTGTCTAGAAATCAGGCAGAGCTTGTGATATCTGCCAGAGATAGTAGGCGGCAAGTGTCAATAATGTGAAGATATCGGACGTTAACGAGGCGTGCACATGCCTGTCCGTGTGTGACCAGAATAAAACTAAATATATATTTGTATCGGAAATTATTAACCTTTGACCGTAAGGAAGAAATCTTACGCTTCTTCTCGCTTCTTACACGTTCCTCGAGAAAGAAGTGTCTCAATCGCGCGACTAAAAGATACGCGCAAATAAATCATATCGCGTCCCTTCCCTGTCGAATTAAAAATTAGATTACATCACGAACTTCGTGATATAATAATGATAGATAGCGAGTAACGTAGTTTCACGGAGTGGAAACCATGATCCGCTTATTGAATTAAGAAGTATTCGTCTCTCCCGAACGAACGCTAAATAATTCTCGTGGAATAACGGAGATGATATGGCGGAACAACGGACTTACCAATATGTGTACGCTCCTACAAATTAATTTATGCTGCGGTGGCCGGTATGATGTCGTCGGTCCTTATTAGCGTGATCACCGTCCGAGTGGTAAATTTGTGATGGCCAGGACGAATAACGAGGCGAAACGCTTCCGCTCCGGTGCATCCGAATCCCTTCGTGCAGAAATATAATCACGTCAATAAACGTGAAAATGCGATTTTCCACGGGGGAGTAATTCATAAAGGAAATAAATGAATAAGAAAAGCGTACGCGTACGCGTCTGAAAAGAGAACTTGCCGGTAAAATGGCGCGTTTTTAAATTTTCACATAGTTTTATAGGCGAACAAAATACGTATAACGCCAACGAATGTAGCGACCAAGATAAAACGGTAGATATATTTAACGTACATTTCTCTTAACTTTCTCATTTAACCGTGACCGTATCGAATGCGAAGTCGAATAAAGTCGCGCACGATGAATTATTTATTATATATTCAATAGCGTTTGACCAGCAAATGTCAATACTTTCAGAATTCCATCGACGACTCTACTCTATTTAAATATAAACGCCGGGACCTCACCTGTGCCACCTCGATCCTGGCGGACTCCTGAATTCTCCGCAACTTTCTCAATCGCCTAAGTAATCCCAGCACAGACAACAGCGCGATATCGGTGCTTCGTAATTCATTTATCAGTGCAGCACATTTATCAAATCGCTCAATTCTCCTCGACGATATCACTTTTCGAGCATCTCTCTCTTTCTCTTTCTCTCTCTCTCTTTCCTCTCGAACCGCTAGAGAGTTCCCCGCTGGTCGGAAGCTGCGCCTCCGCTGCGCTTCCCTTCAGAGCCGGATCGAATGCGGATCGTTGAATATCATTACGTAGCTTTTACCTTCGTAAAGACCTGTTGGCTATTTCGATCCCCGCTGAAAGGCAGTCCGGATTTCCGCGGACACTCGTTCCCTCGAACTTCGCGTCACACTTCATCTCTCCAATGTGCTTCGTTCACGCGAGTTCATTGACATCCGGCCACTGCCCGGACTTGGTCTTCCCTCTCGACTACTGTCTCGTAATCTAACGACTCGGAACCACTCGCGGTCGGATCCGCGGAGTAAATTTTTTATTCCGCTCCCGCGAGACTCCCGATCGGCGGTGGGCCGATCGCCGATCGGCTCTCCTTCTGCTCGTCGCGGTTCCGATCCAGCGAAAATTTTCGACGTCTAATGCGCACCACCTCGATCGCTCTTCGTTGAGCAAAATCATCAACTCAGTCTCGGTCCTGCCAACAACCGATAACTCAACCGCGCTCTCCCTGTCCGTCGACTCTCTTCGATCTCCTCCGCTCGATCACCGAACTCGTCCTCGATCCTCACCAAGAAACAGACCAAGAGAGATCGACACCCGACCACGATCCACGCGGCGAACTTTTGCCCGGCTCGACACCTCCGTGCGATCCAGAATCCAGGGATCGAGGTGTGACGACGGATGATCCAGGAACGATGATCCGGGAGCGCGAATGGCGAGATAGAGGCGAACACCGGCCGGTATCGGGACCTCGTGGATGCTGACTTGTTGGCTCGCGGAGTAACGTGTCGCGACTCGCGAGAGTGGGTGGAGTGCGCCCCTCGCCGCCGGGTGGCCAGGCCAGGTCGGCGACCGTCGTGCCCGTGCTCCTGCGAATGGCTTGTACCGGCGGCGCGCTCGCGACTGGGATCCTGGATTTCGGATGAGGGGCTCGCTCTCAAGAATCAAGCACGCAGGCGCCGCACGCTCGCCGTCTCTCTCCCTGGCGCGCCGACTCGCCTCGCCTCTCTCTGTCTTCCTTACTCGGCAGCCTGCCGGTGCTCGCCTGCTCCTGCTTTTACTCGCGGGGTGGATGATACGAGAGAGTACAACCTACCCTACCTGTCCACCTGCCCCTACCTGTCTGCCCCTCTACCTGGTGATGTGCGCTGCCCCCCATTCCGTACCCCCTGCCTCTGACCCTGCTCCTGCGCCTGCCCCTGCCCCTGCCCGCCCTGACATCTCAGAAAAGACGTGCATGCTATTAATAATTGCCCTGGTGACGCGGTCTGAGCGACAAACACGCGAGCACGTTCGCCGCTTCCTGACGTAGTCCTCGGTTAATGACGTTGAGATACCTCGGCGCTAACGCGGCCCATCCACGTAGATGCATCAGGCTAATCGCGTCAATCTGCTCGACGGGTCTCGAGCGGAATGCGCTAAACGGAAGCGATTACGCGCTGTAACGCGGACTGATCGCGGAAGCGTATGATCCGTATAAATAATATACAGAGAGAGAGACAGGTCGTTATTTCCTGTCTTTAAATACTCTTGCGCACTTTCTTATTTTTCCTTTTCCCCCTATGAGCAGAAAAATATATCGTGTAATTTCACTCTGAAAAGGAGATAAAAAATAAAAGTTATTCCCTTATTTAGTTTTCATCGAGCTGAGTGCCAAGCATATTTTTGTAATATTCTACAACGTTACGTTTCACAAAAAAAAATATATATAAGGAAACTTTATTACGCTATTAACTGTCGTTCACAAATGTCAACATGCAAGTCTTTTTATTCCGTGACGTCCTTGTCCGCTCCTGTTCCTGCACGCAGGGCTACGTGAGTCTACTGAGGGTTGTCTTACCCATCAACTTGCCTAGTCCTTCGCTCGCTACGTGCCTCGAGTATTTTCGCTGCGCTACCTGCTCACACAGTGACATTTATACGCGCCGGTTTTTAAACGCGTGAGTTTAAAAAACTTGCTTTTTTCCTCGGTGCACATTTGCAATTTTTAATCCTGCCGGTAATTTTTGATGTGGAAAAAGTGATTGTAGCAAAACAGCCCCAATAGAGAATTAAACTCCGTCCGTCGTTCAAAACTGCCGCAGGGATAAACAATGAAGGTATGGTAATGACACAAACAATTACACTAATAACGTTCTAAGTGGAAGATTCTCAGTGCATATGCGATCGCGTATTAAGGTTTCAAGAGCATTGTACAGGTCGCTCGGGATCCTATGTAAACTACCTAAATCCCGAGTTAACATATTCATTCGAGGGACGATACACGCACGCGGCGTGCACATGTGGACGTGAATTCTGAATTAATTATTGAAATCTTTCTGAGGTCGTTGATAGGTGATTGATATAATTTTCGTCACTTTGATGAGACCAAATTACAAGTTAACTTAAGTTAAATCAATAACGGTGTGCGATGGGTGCACGACCGTGAGTTAATATTTTTAAACAATAACAAAGGAGACTATATAGAACCGATGAAAATGTCAAACAAAAATAAGGGAGCCAATATTATTGTATAATAATTTACAGTGGATCGATTGGTGCCTAATAATAATTTTTGTGTAAATTTTCCGCGAACAAATTCTTTACAATGTTTCAATATGCTCATCAGCATCATTATAATTAAACTGTTAGTTGCTCGTCAATTTAATTTGTAATATTACGAATTTCGGCTTTGGTTAAAGACTGTTTCAAGACCGCGAGTATAAAGGAACATAAAAGACGAGAAGATAAAAAAAATGCTGCATTATAAATGAGAAAATAAAAAAAATTATTGCGTACATTTGTGCGTTGATGTGTACTTTTATTTTCTTAACTGTGCTCGCGTGCACCTTCACGCGCTTTAACGCACTGAAACTTCAACAAATAAATCCATATTAAATTAAAAAAATAAGCATAAACTAAACACTCGTACATATCTCTTTGTTCATAAATCAACTAATTACAAATTTTAAAAATTGATTTACGGCTTTATTTTCCCTCATAAAATACGTTCATACAAATACATGAGAATAGGCCGCGCTTGGAGCCAAAATGGTAGAGAGTTTGCGGTACTTTATACATCTAGTGACTTTAGTGAGCTGGGAGATTGTAAAAATTCACACAAAAATTATTATTAGGCATCCGTTGTAGATCGATATTGGCTCTCTTATCTTTATGTCCAATATTTTTCTTTATCGCCTTATATTTAAATCTCAAACCATCTATAAAGTAAACTTGTGAGATCGAACACGTACTTATAACCGGACACTTATAAAAACTCTTTTATCATTATAATATTAAAATTTAATTGTGATCTTCAAATATTCAGACTACAATTAAACAATTAAATTTAACTGTAATCTTCGAATGTCTCAGATCGCAATTAAATTTTGACATTATAATAAAGAAAGCAATTGAGATTAATAATAATTCTTTCGTAAGTGTCCGATCGACAGAACGTTCGCTTTAATTCGTGTCAGAATCAGGACAAAATTCGGAATAGAATTCTATTCGTAATTTTATATCTCGTGTAATATGAAAAATATGATACCAGAATACACGTGGATATAAAAAAATGTATGAAAATGGACACACATACATCAAAACGCAAACGGTGTTTAAAATTATCGACAGGATTTCATTCTGCGAAAACTGACGTGAATTATAGAGAGTCTAAATCTTTCTGATCTCGCTGTCCATTTTTTTAGTACAATTGTTATAAATCAAGTAACAACAGCGTAACGCAAACGAAAGGCGTTCGGTGGTAAAAGCGCGATCATAATCAGCGCGCCAGATATATATGATCAGGTCAATGTATCTGACCTATACCTAAATGTTTGTGCACGATCTTTGAAACGTGCGCATAAACAAGCTAATGCGTGTTAATATATCTTCGTTAGAGCTTCAAGCAACGGAGAGTAACCTGCAACTTTGCGCGCACTTATACGATAGCTTGTAACGATAGATCGCCTACGCGCTGCACGCTGCGTTTTTTATCCATAATATATTATAGTGTTACGCAGTCGTAGTACACTCACTCCGTGACATTTACGACCCACGGATACCCCTCGTAAAATCCGAACAAATAGCGCACGCCATCGCTTTTGATCCGACTGCGAAAATATTGACGCCTTTTGATCTTCCGAACAAAGCTCGACACTCTTAACTTTGAACGCCGGTAATTAAACCGGACTTACCTCCTGCCTTATATCTCTCCTGCCTTACTCCCCGGAGGAACGTATACCGAGAGAAAAAGTCTCGTTAACTTGACCAAATTTTTCAACTCGATTAAATTCTTTCAGTTTCAGTCCAAGCATTCATGTATTTGACTGAAACACTTGAATTTTAATTTAAACGTCTGTGTATTTAACTTAAACACATAAATACTTGAATCGAAGAAGCTCGGTCAGATTGACATAAAACTAAAGTTAACAACTTTCTGTGTGACAAAAAGTTGTTATTAAATACAAACCACACTTTATACGAACATCCTGAATTTTTTGCTCGTTCATTGGCGTCTATCATTATTGCTAACAACCTTCATTCTTAGTGTACGTTCAATCCAACGTTCACGTGTAATACATTATTCTTTTATATTATTATAGCTACAAATGATAATATATATATGACGATTAACTGATTACCATTGCTATTGCTGTCTTGCATTAAATTAAATTTTTATCAAGTGTCGATAAACCGAAAGCTAATTGGTTATCTGATCCATCATTTTCCGTTTCAAAATAAACTGCTTAATTTGTTATGCGCAATATCGATTATTATTCTGCTGTAAAATTTAGTAATCGGGAAAATGGTACTTTCCTAGATTCCTTCGGAAAAAAAGTTGTATCTGCAGCTTTTCTCCGTCGCTAAATACTTTACATCCGTTCAATTGATTCCGACGATCAATACGAAAGAATATCCATCTTTTAATAACACTTTTCTTCCGAGGAACGTCTTCTCATTCTCCGTGCGTCTTCCAAATGTATCTCCCGCGTTTCAGAAATAACTCTAACGGGGTACTGACTTCCAAGGGGAGCGTTATACATATTGTATACACACGCGTGCGCGTGCATACGCGTGTGCAGGTTGGCATAAATATGCAAAATCCTTTGCATTTACGGTGCATAAAGTTTTATGCATTTTTCAACGCGTGCGCGTATAACGCCTGGCCGCGAGCGTTAGCTCCTGCAGAACGGGAGGGACCGCTCCCTCGCGTCGAACTGTAACACTGACCTCACGCAACGCGGGGTTACGACCCGCGGAGTCAACGACGCTGTTGCATCATATTCGCTTCTCCATATCCCGCATCGGAAACCGTTGCAATGACACGTACTACACGTCGGAGATCGGGCGGGCGGGAAGGTGTAACCGTGCTGTTCAAGTTTGATGTGAACAAGCGTGCGCAAACAGGCCGTCTGCAATTAGAGAGACCGGCAGATTAACTTGGGAGCCTCTCGCGCGTTTCGTGTCTTTCACGCGAGGAGTTACGTACCGTCGAGAGTACAGCGAGTGCCTGATAACACGTTCGAAAATTACGGAGACCGGACCCTGCCATTTGCCGCCAAGCATAGACCTCAACATTGCTGCCGGTCTAGTTCGTCGAATTTCTCGTGGGACAAAATATCAATCACGATAAAAAAAAAAGAAGAAAATTATATACGTTCTCATCATGATTTTTGTGAAATTACGAAAGTTCCATTCTTTTGTCTCGCCTCCTTTTAATTTTTTTTTTTTTTATTAAGGGATATAAACAAGAAATAAATTTTCGCTCCATTTATATCAAATACATTGATAAAAAGAGTTTGATAATAATAATCAAGCTTTAATGAAATAATTTCAATTAAACGCTTAATTAATATAAATTAAATATTTAGTAATATTTAAGAATTATATTAATACTTTATTAATTATATCAATTAATTAATAATTAATAAACGGTTATTGAATATTTAGTTATATTAATCGAACATTTACGAAATTATTTCACCAAAGCTTATAATTAGTACTCGCGTAAACAAAAAGATGTTTATCACCTTTCTAAAAGATCTTGCCATGTCTTGAGATTCTTGCATTTTTTTGAAAAAATATATCTCTTAGCTATCTTAAGGATAACTTATTGAGACACATTTTAAGATATCGTTCAAATAATTGGAAATGTCTTAAAAATATTTTTCAGAAATCTGAAAGACGTCTTATTTAAAATATAAAATTAAAAATATTTTTCAAAGTAGGTGGCCATAGCACTCCAGGCAACGAAGAAATGCAGGATAAGAAATCTTGTTGTGGAAAAGAAAAATAACAAAATATTGTTTACAATTTTCAAAGTTCATTCTTTTATATTCCTCAATCTTCTAAGTTTAATTAATGTAAATTTTAAAAAGCAATATACTATTTTATTAGTATATTTTAAAAAGCAATTTTAAAAAGCAATAAACAAAAAATATTATAATAATAATAACATTTCTTTAGGGTGTTGTCCCACCACCTACGTACTCACGTAACTATCTACTTAAAAGTTAAAATGTCTTTCGGATGTATCTTTTAAATTAAAAGTAATCTTGAAAATCTTTTCAAACATTTTTTTAAACAACTTCTAGACTTGTCTAGAAATATCTTGAAGACATCTTTAACAAGATATGCTTTAAATATCCACAAAACTGAAATGATGGATCATTTAAAATAACTCTCATTAATTCCTTGATCGTTAAATTTAACCATCAAACATTTAAAAATGTTGTCAATGTCAGTGTAAGAAATAAGTATTATAATTTGGAAAAATATATTTATATTCAATAAACAGATTATGAATTTTGGAGTAGGGAACTACTTAAAAATGTTGTGTATAAATGCTAATTACGGATCGGTATACTTAAATGTACGGTAATGTATATTAATGTACGTTAATGCACGTTTTAAATATATAATGTGTTGTTGTATATTTACTAAATATAATCTACCAAGAGTATCACGATTTCAGAGAATTATTAAAGAGCTTATCTTATTTAGAAGCTTATTAAAGAGAAGTTGTTAAAGAAAACTTCCGCCTTTCTTCTTAAATATCAGCAATGATTAAGAAAGCGAGTTATTTTACAATAACTAGAAAATAAAGTATATAAAATAATTTTTTTCTGCAATTTTTACTAATACAATGTATGTCCGTAAAATTAATTTTTTTCTGCAATTTTTACTAATACAATGTATGTCCGTAAAATTCGACGCATAATTAGGACCGTCACCTTATCATCCAGATTTGGTTATTACCAAACTTCTTTCAGCGTACTTAAAGAGATTTTATCTTTATTTTTGTTCTTATTTTTATTCTTCTTGCTACTTCTGTTAGGTGCATTTCTCTTCCACTTTTCCTCAAGTTCTTTTTTCATTGCTGTCACTCGCAAAACATGTGCATGTTGGTGTATAGAGTGTGTTAACGTATGTGAATGTCCGCGGTATATTGAGCTCAGGATCGCTAAGCCCAAATGACCGTGCGGATCAGTCATCTCTGAGGGAACATTTTAATTGTGTAGTGATACCCAAAGCTACTACCACCTGTATAACAGTAGTCGATTTTACCTCGATGTAATACCAATTAAAAAACCATGAGAAGACGCCTCATAATGTCGCTACGTCACCAGACTAAAATATCCCGTCCAATATTTTAATGCAAAGGTTAAAAACAGCGTGAGCGTACTAAGTGTGATTAAAATCCCACATCGGGCAATCCAGATGCCGCGAAAACAAGAGGAGAAGCATGTTCGACCGAGCACACGTATATTATTTTGGGCGACGCTTCGCGCGTCAAATTTACATGTCACGTAATCGCGTGGGTATTTTAAACGGTGTAGGTGAAACGTTCAATCTTTCAGAGAATTGTGCCGAACAAATCGAGAAAATGCATCGATCTCTCTTTGCAATTTTCTGACACATGTAACATCGAATTAATTTTATGATTTTTAGCAAATACCTGTTCCCTTTTTTTTTCGTTACTATAAACGCTGTAATTCTCCGAACGTAATTCGTCTTAACGTGCATGCTCTCTAAGCCACTTAATTAAATCCCCTTTCACCGTGTAAACACATAAGATCCCCTATGACTTGGGGAAAGCACTCTTCAAAGCACGGGTGTTGTATTAGCGTAGGTTAGTACTGCACCCTTATTAAATATATAGAAGCTTGCGAGTACGCTCAACCCTCTCCGCAACGTGAGCTCCAAACGAGTGAAAACGCATTTTTTCGAAAAGGTGTCCGCACATTGGAAGAAAAACCGTAGCTAAAATTGCTTTCTCATGTTGCTTGCAAAAGAACTTTCCGTTTAATTAAAAAGCTTAATCATTTACGGAAGAATTTTATAAACGGATTCAATTCTTCTACACGTTAACAGCTCTTTGCAGCTCCGTCAGATATTCTACGGGGAAAGAACAATTTTCCTGAAATGCAGCTCTGAAAATAATTATGCTGAACCAACTAAAAAAAATTGTATCAGATGTTTAACTTGGTTGCCAGCATGTTGAAATTATTTTCAGCAAGATTATCGTGCTTGAGCGTCCTCCTACGTAATTATTTTGATGGCCCAACATGAAATTATTTTCTGTTCTATTTATTTAGTTCAATTTTTAGTTGTTGCAATAAAATTGTTCTTTCTGTGTAAATAATAACTGACATCTGCATAATTTTGTAGTTTGAAAAACAAGAGGTTTATGTAATTTTTCACGCGCTAAATACGAATTCGCAAGTATAATTGATATATCGTATCATGTTTATGAGAAAAATAGGGTTGAAGCTGCTCAAAAAAACGCGCTTTCAGCATTTGTCAAACTTCGTAACCGAGTCTCCACGTTCAATAAGCTTAAATTAATGTTTGAACATTGTTTTTAATATGAAAATACCGAGTCTGCCGTAGGCAAATGACTCGATATTTTCATATTAACATTATATACTGCATCTCTGGCGCACTTTGTTTTAGAAGTTGGTGTACATACGCTCGCAAGACAAAGTACGACGATTGCCCTATTGCAGTCGCTACTAAAAAACCATTGCATGTAGTAAAAAATTTTTAACAGTAGAACTGAAAATGCTTTCTTGTAATAAAAATCGTTCTTTCATGTTTGGAAAAAGAAACTAACTTCTGATAAAAATTCCAACAATTTAATCTAATAAGTAATTCTAATAAATAATTTTTTTACGAAATACGATCTTTTATTTTCCATATAACAAACTCATCGTTGAAACGTTTACTATTTTCAATGATTTGCACTAGGATGGCATTCATTCTATTTATAACCCGTCATTGAGGCTGAATTATAATGACCAGAGACGTTTTTAAACATTTGCATCTTACATACTTGTTACGTTATAATAATAAATAAAAGTGCCTTTTATATATAACAGTTAATAGTTTATTTTATCAAATTAACTGTATTATCTAACTATAAAATATTCGGGTCATCATGATCTACCTCAATATCCGTGTAACATTTTAGCCTCATAATAATGCCGGGTTAATACGATTATACACGTCTTTGAAAACAAAGCGCGCTAGAGATTCAATAATGCCGGTAGCAAAAGATTTGATAGTTTTATGTTAAAGTACAATGTGCTCGAGCATTAATTTGAGACCTTTTCGATTCATTCATCAGGTTCATCAGCTATAAATTTTTAAAAATAGTCAAACACACGTTTCAATTACATTTTTTACTTAAAGTGATACAGCAGATTTTGCTTACGAATATAGATTCGGCGCATAAAAAGTTATGGGAAATTACTTTTTTTCCAAACCACAGAAAAGAAAAGTGAAATTTGCAGTGGTTCCAATTAACCGAAATTACACAGAGAAAAAAAAATTTGTTGAAAAATTAAAATATTTAGTCCGATACATGCAACTAAATATTGAGTTGATTTAATTAAGTCTTGTTTAAAAAATTTGCATAGTTAACAGGTATATACTAAATAAATTGTATCAATCCAATGTTTAATTAATCGTATCGGGCAAAATATTTTAGTCCGACTTTTTAACAAATTTTTCTTCTCGGTCTGTCTACTGTATTCCAATAATTGAAATTTTCCAAAGTTTTTCTGCAAGCATATATTGATACTGCAAGATTCGACTCTCTAAAATCTCTTTTGTTAAAAAAACAATGATGGAAAATGAAATATATCAATCGCAAATTGATGCTAGTCACGAATCCACGATAAATTATATCATTCAGTTCAATAGCCGGTCTCATCTGAGCGATCGAGCGTATGAAATTCGTTCTGGTTGAAATCCCGTGATTGGCCCGCTGCCATGTCATGTCTCGGAAAACTTTCGGAAAGAAGATGCCATAATCGACAGGCGAAAATCCAAAAACGTAAAAATGTCGATCCCGTGAAAAATATAAAACAATTCGACGTTGTGCCGCAATTTCGCGCCACCGCGTCTGCGTGATCATTGTCGTTTCGCTTCGCTTCATGTATAATCGCGGAACTAATTGATCGTGTGATTAGTGATGCAAATAATATGGAAATATCGCGCCTCAGTAAACGTAATTCTATGATTTTACAATTATAAGCAGGAGAAATCGCACTGCTGGCTCTTCCATTTAACCGCCAGATATTAATCACTCGCGCGAAATATATAATTCAAAAGCCATTTATAGGAAAGTAGACGATTAATATGTCCAAAAACATATCTAAACAGGGCCGCAGCCAGGGGGTGCCCGGCACCCTTTTTTTGGCATCCTCTAAACAGAACGAATAACGACTAATGTACCTTTGCACAATCTTTCGCTTTTTTAATGTTAAGAGTTTATTATTGTATTTGTATGCAATAAAAGACGTTTTTTTTTTGGTTTATAAATATATTATATAATGCATTATTATTTTGTTTTTGTAATTTTTACATTAATATATTTTTTACTTCTTTAAAAAGGCTTTAAATTGATGTTCTAAAATGTTATTTCCATAAATTGTAAGCACCCTCTACTTTTCCCCACGCACCCTCACAAGATTCGTTCTAGCTACGGCTCTGTATCTAAATGTTTCAAGAAAATATATCTGTGCTTAGATTTCACGTAAAGAAATTCAAATTTGTAATTATATAATACAACAAGCTATTGTAAAAGCGTTTGGATAATATAAATTGTGCCCTGAAAAGGGTATTTTTCTTCTTCTTTTTTGCTTCAACCGCATATAACTCTCTTCGAACGTGAGGACGGTATATATATTGCAATTGCTAAGGACACGATTTAATTGTTAAATATACCGTACTATGAACTGATAAAGTGGAAACTTGCACGGTATATCGATAATCAATCGTTAACTTGGACGAAGTTATGTGTGGTTTCGCCTACCATCTGCCTTCCTGTTGCACTTTCTGTTGGTTTCCTATTATTACGCAGTGGGAGCACCTGATACTGCTCGACTTGGCCTAGGTAGTTCGTCGAGGGATTGTAGGCCAGTAATAAGACCGCTTCTCTCTCTCTCTCTCTCTCTCTCTCTCTCTCTCTCTCTCTCTCTCTGCCTCTCCAAGTACCAGTATGCACATTATGCTTCCTAAGTAATACGGTTTCAGGCCACAGGTTAGTACGCGAAGCTAACACAAACTTCACAGTCAACAATTTCTGTGCACAGTTTTCAAGTCGACAATTAGTAATAAAATAGTAAAAAAAGTTATGTCCAACGAGGATAAATTTTGAACGATAAATCATGATGAAACAATAAAAATACGGGAGAGTTGCAGAAATATGTTTAAGTTAATTATTTTTTATCACACAATATTTTCCATTTAGTATGCAAATTGATTTGTGTGATGAATAAACGTTTAAAATTGTAACTTGATGTGTTTCAGGTATCTGTTACTACAATGTTTGATCTTTCATCAATAACAATAATTCGTAATTTGTAATAATTACAAATATTTAGTGATGAAAATATGAAATAAATGAAAACTGAGTAATATAAATAAGAATTTAACAAATTTTGTTTTGTACGTGCTAATAACAATTTAAAAAATTAGGTACAATTGATGTGAATATTCAATCAATTTATATAGCTAAAAATAAAATGTAATTATGCAATTTTATTGAAATTTTTATACATTTATAAAAGAAGGTTTATTTATTGTATTTATATATTTATATATTGTATTTATTATATTTATTGTATTTACAATAAACTTTCTTTTATGAATAAATAAAAGTTTCAATAGAATTGCATGATTACATTTTATTTTTAGCTACATAAATTGATCGAAAATTAACATCAGTTGTACCTGATTTTTTAAATTGTTATCAACACGTACAAAACAAAATTTGTTGAAATTTTTATCTATATTATTCATTTTTCGTTTATTTCATATTTTTATCAATTAATATCGTTTATACATTAAGTAAATATATAAAAATTGATTGGAAAGACGATTTAAACAATTACATTCAGCAACTTTTCTAATTTACAACTTAAATCTTTTATCTTATGCGACATCAATTATTAGAATTTTGTTCATAGAAGTGGACTTACAGTAAGTACTAGCAAAGTCTTCTTATACTTTAGATTTAAGAATCATTTTTTTTCCTTCTAAATCCCTCTTTTTCAATTACTGTGTCACTCGGAGTTTAAGATTTTTGGCTCCATAAATCACGAAGGAACGAGATAAAATCTATTTAATCTCGATTAAAAAAAATACTTGATTCAAATAAATGTTATTGCCATTGTTCAAATAACTTATTTACATCACACAAATAAATATTACTTGTTTAAAGTAAATATATTATCGGCTTGATATAAAATAGTTACTTGAATATTCACAAGTTTTTATCTGTATCATTTATTTCTCATGTATTTCATATTTTCGTCACTAAATGTTGTTTATATATTAAGTACATATATAAAATATTGATTACGATTTATAAACGACCGTATTCAGCAACTCTTCCCTAATCTACAATTTAAATCTTTCATACGATTTATGAATGTTTTACACGAAGAAATTTTGTTTCTTCATATAAACAAATTATAAAATTTAAGATTCTAGCCTTCCAAGATTTTATATTCTCGCTTACGTATAAAACAATAAATTGTTGATTTGATACTAATCTTTCTTTTCTGTGTAATATATGATTTCATCTTACAATACATGCGAGCACTCGCAGCCTATTTCGTACCTAAGTTACAAGCGCATACCAATTTGGCGCTTCAACCAATATCAGGCATGAATGTGCCTGATGCGCGTCAGTGGAAACTACGGAGAATATCATCATCGCATCTGCAGATGGACACGATACTCGGAGCTCCGTGCAAATAAGGCAGACGCATACCGGTATCCGCGCGCGCGCGCGCGCGCACACACACACGCACACACACTTGACTAAGAACGTATCTATTGTCATGTGCGTGCGCGTGTGGCAACGCAATCGAATACGAATTTATAGCGCCTCGATAACGGGCGTCGATGCAGAAACGGTATATCGGTTCCCAAGTGCGCGCACGGACGGCGAATACCAATACCGCCACCACTTATATTCGATCCACATATTAGCGACCTATAATTGTTCCGAATGGGTGTATCAAAATAATATCGGGATAATAGACCCCTATGCAGATGACCGTATATCCGATATCTGCTCTCAATTAAAATATAATTGATTGCGAGAAAAAAAAAGTGGGCGTGCCCCGCAACAAAAAGCAATTCGTATGAAATAACAAAGCGGTCGCGATTAATCGATAAGAGAGAGAGAGAGAGAGAGAGAGAGAGAGAGAGAGAGAGAGAGTTCATCGCGCGTTCATTCTCCCTCCTCGGGAGTGATTACCCGCCGCTCTCTTAATTTCTGCGAACTCCGGAAAAAAGAACCTAATTGTCGCGACGATAGCGGTTACTGTTTACGGTTTATCGGAAAAACATTTGTCTCCGTGCGCTCCGTTGTAAAGATAGAAAAGTTACGCGATCGCATAAAGCGAACAATATACCGTATGAATTCGAGCCGCGTTATATATCACGGGATTACTCGCGATAAATGGCGAAGAAAATCTTTCACGATCCATCGAAAAATAATTTACTGTCGGAGTAGCTTCTGGGAAGTATACAATGCACCTTTCTCGCAGTACGTTGAGCGCTTACACGTTGTCCGACGATTGAAACGTGAACGGATGATCACGTGGAGTGTATGTTCTTTAATTGAATACACAAATTTATAGCGAACGATGTAAATACTTTGTGCACAAGCACCGTGTCGTTCCTGAATAATTTTGCAAGAGAGCGAACGCGCGTCTCATTGCAAGTAATTTTATGCGGCTATTTTTAATTGATAAACAAAGCCGTCGATGGCGCGAATAACGAGGCACGACTTCGCGTGCAGTCAGTTGGAGATTGAATTGAAGTGCAGCTTGTAGAACATTCGCCGATTAACATTTTACCGTAAGCACATGCAAATGCGCCCAATGGGGTGGGGAATGAATATTCATGGAATGTAATCAGAATATAAAGAGCGGTAGAGAATTTCCCTTCAGTGTAATTAATCTTTAACCGTGCCGCGCGCAGTTTCAATGATGCATGCGGTATGTACTACACCGCGACAAATCGCGCAGATAAACTACGAGAGTATAAACCGTTTCCCTTCTGAAAGCGCGTTTCCTTTGCGCGCCAGCTAACTCTTCGTGCCGTCATATACACGCACGATTTCTGCTTCCTTCTTGAAATGAAACGACGACGAATCTTATTCCAATTTAAAAGACCTCGCACTGAGGGGAAAACGTTTTTTGAGAAACTAAATTATTTAGTCCGATAACGTTCAACTAAACATTGGGTGGAGTCAACAATTATTTAATTAGAGAGAAAAGATATAGTTTATTTATGCCTACCATTAACATTTTTTAATCAAGAATTAAGGATGTTTCACAAAGAGGTTGTACAATACAAGCTAAAAATTATCGCAATTTAAAAACTGAAGGTTTATTCTTTTATTTTTCTAATCAACAAAATTTTCGCGAATGCCCTGAAACTATTTTTTTCAATGAAAATTGCTACATTTTTTGCTGCAGTTTTAAATAAATAACTTTTAAACGTAAGTGAATCTAAATAAATTTTTGCACAAATATTTATTAGAGTTTTATTAGTACACGTAAAACTTTTAGTTCAATTGGTAACGCTATTTTTCCGCAAACAATTAAATCACTTTTAAACAAATAAATAAATTATACTCAAATTTTATACAGATACTTAAACGTAATACTAGAACATTCTATGAAATTTTTATATTTTTGGTAATGTTTTAAGATATGATTCATACATCCTTAACTAAACGAACTCGTTATTTTAAACGTCGGAATAAAGATTTTAGATTTTCAACAAATTTTTTTCTCATTTTTTCTCAGTCACTTTTTTCTCAGTCACTTACAGAGACTTACAAATGCATGGCAATGTAAAAAATGAGAGCCGCATGAAAATCTCATGCGTACTCGTGGAAACTGCAAAAGAGAACCAAAAAATTGATCGCTGATCGCGTATTACGGGACCGTGAATAAGTCGTCAAAGAGTTTTCCTCACTTGTCTCTCACTGCACATCGCGGCTTGAGAATCGCAAAAGCTTTTGGAATCACTGAGTCGACAATTTTCGGACAGCCGCTTGAAATCACAGATTTCAAGAGACCAGCAGTGTGGAGCTTAAATATGTCGTTTCTACTATCATCAAACCACAAACCTTGTGAAAGCTTCTGCCTCGCTTTACTTTGAGACAATATTTTTCTTCTCGGTAATATTAATTTTATATGAATATTCAAAGTTCGATCAAAGTGTGCAACTTCAAAGCTCGTTTGACATCATAAATTACGTTTAAAAAAAAAAAAAAAAAAAATGAAATTTTATTATAAAATAGGTTAAACCGTTTTTATCTCTCGTGCAAATAAATTATTTCGGGCCTTTTAATAGTTCATAGCTGATGCGCGAGAAAAGCACGTTCCGTATATATTTTTCCATAAATAATTAAAACGCGAAGCTTCATTTGAAATTGATGAAGCGGTAATGAGAAATTCCATCCACGAGAAAACTCGTATGCGATTTATTACGATATGTGGACGGTTCTCGAAGTCGTAAAATATTGCTGTAATAAAAGTCCAGAGACTTTTATAACTACCTTGAACTGTATATCATTTCTATTATTTTATTTTTATTTAAGTTATACATGTATGTTATATCCGTCGGGATGTACATTATTGCAATGGATATTGTTGTCTTAGCAAATTTAAAAAATACGTCGAACACGCTTCATGTTTTCAAGGATTTTAAAATCATCTCTTGTGCAAACGCACTTTTACACAAATCCATTTATCAAAATACACCGACCGTGCGAAACTTTGCAGCGCACTCTCGACATTTATCGCACTTTATTACTTTAAAATACGAAAAAAATAACAACACAAACTTCACTATATTTTAAGAAAAAGAATAACGAGAAAAATACAATTGCACGAAATCACGATCAATTCAACATTCAACGTTTCGCGAATTAATATAATATAATATACGAGTTTCCGACGAAGAGTAAAAAAATCACCGATGTATACAAATATTAAGTCTATGTCTTGTAATTGAGAAATATTAAAACGTTTGCAGGATTAATAGCGAACTATGTCTGCTTGCTGAAAACATTGTAATGTCATTAAATTCCATTCTGTATAAAAAAAAATATAATAGTAATGACCGAAAAACTTGAAAATAGATCGACTATATCACTCTATTGCGTCTCTATTGCGCATAGTATTGCACAATATTGTAGACTCGTGTTACCGATTAATTAAAATATAAATGAAATATTTAAACCCAGAAAACACTGAATATAACATAAATATAATGTTATATAATATAATGTTATATAACACATGTATATGTTATAATATATGCCAAATTTGGATAAGTTAATGTTTCTTTTAACTAAATTAAGTTAAAGTTAATAACTTTTAAAATTAATATAAAATTAATAATTACATGAATTAAAAAATGAATTAAAAGTTGCGTTAATTTTGAAAAATTAATTATTTATATTAAATTAGAAATTCGTAATTTTTTAAAGTTAGATTATTCAGAACAATTATAACAAGGATCATTGAACAAATTTATTATTTTATTTGTAAATCAAGTTTACGAAATAATAGAGAAATATTATTTGTGGAAATATATATTATATATTTTCTTTGATAAATTTTTTTTTTTACGTAGATAAATTTTTAACTTACAAAAAAATTAATGAATTAACGTTTGCGTTCCAAAAATAATTATTAAAGTTGAAAATTAAATTATTTTAAATTAACTAAATTAAGTTAAAAGTTATTGACTTTTTAATTTTATTATTTAATTTTTTATTTTAACTAAATAAAAAGTTAAAATTTAAGTAATAAAATTAAAAAGTTAATAACTTTTAACTATTTAGTTAAACTAATTAAACTTTTTAACTAATATTCAGTTCTAT
This sequence comes from Solenopsis invicta, assembly GCF_016802725.1. Taxonomy (NCBI): domain Eukaryota; kingdom Metazoa; phylum Arthropoda; class Insecta; order Hymenoptera; family Formicidae; genus Solenopsis; species Solenopsis invicta. The sequence continues at coordinate 6,708,267 of NC_052667.1, forward strand.
ATGACATAATATTACATTTAGATTCGCTGTTTGCTGGGAAATCAAAGTTCAGTAGAGGAGAAAATAGTAATACGATTACCCATTTGCATTTTGTGCAATAATATTACGGGAAAGTACGCAAGTTACTTTGTACAATACATTATTTCTAAATCGAATGCCAGAAACGCGACAAGCCGGCAGCGATTTGTTTTCTCAATCTAACTTTAAAAAATAACGAATTTTTAATTTAATATAAATAATTAATTTTTCAAAATTAAATCAGTGATGGATGGATACGTTATCTTTTTTATTAAAATCATTTTTATCCCTCCTCAGGATACTGAACCATTTCATCTTTTCAAGGTCGTAGAAGGGGATATAGTTAATGAAAATTAATGCTTCAAGAAATGAACAAGCGCCGGTCCAATTAACCTGGCTTGAATGTGTCTACTTTTATTATATATATAATGCATTACAAAATAAATACTGAATGTTTTACACGATACACAAATTATTAATAAATATTATAAATATTATATACGTGTATACAGTAATATAAATATATTATAAACTAATAATTTAAAAATTCCATTCTTTATCACTTCAATTTCTCTGCTTCAAATAAGAGACTAAATTATGCAAACGCATTTTGATAAATACTTGTTTCGATATGCTTACGAATCATTAATCATATAAGCTAATGAAGATAATTGTAAAGTGTAAGAGCCGTCTACAACAGCTACCATAAGCGGCTTAATTAAGCCGCAAGAAATTCACCAATCACAGTCAAATGTGAGTGGAATAATCGACTATGAAGACACTTTTTTACCTCTTAAGGCTTACTGTACCTATTGTACACAGAGAATTTTTTCTTAAAATTTCTCCTCAAAATTTCGATAATTGTAGAACAAAATATAGAGATATCAGAAAATTTACTATAATTTTAATAAAATTTATTCAAATTTTTTTTATTACGTAAAATAGTTTGATTAAATTTTATTAAACTTATACTAAATTTTTACAAAAATTATAATGAATTTTCTCAAAGTTCATATTATCCTGTAACTATCATAATTTTGAGGATAAATTCTAAGAGAAAAGTTCTCTCCCTATAGACTGACTATAAGTATTTATTAGTCTTGATCTACAATAAATAGCAAGCCTTAAAACAAGGCAAGCCGTAAAACAAGGCTGCGTCCGATTTATGATTGTTTTAAAATATCTAATACGTTATAAAATAAAAACACATGCGCGCACGTTGAATATTCCATTCTTTATCTTAACAAATTGCGACAGATAGATTACTCTAATTTACAAAAAAAAAAATTTGTTTAATTGTTAAAAATATCAAATAAAATGTTTCTAAATCTAAATTCCATCAGCACGTCAGGCACGTTTTCAAATGACTAAAATATTTGACAATTTTTTGGGAAAAAATTTTATTTTGAAATTAAAAATTGTAAATGTAATGTTTATCCTGTATGCATTTGTTTTATCTCAATTTTTTTATCTTACTTTTCAGTCGTGTTGTGTGAAGTATTTAAATACAGAGTTTTGCCAAGATAGCAAATTTTCCGCCCGTATGACGGTAAAGTCATATATATTTATTATTTGTAATTGGTAGCTATCAATATATATACACCGAGTAATTTATTATGATGCTGCTACATGTATACCTATATGTATACATTTAATACATTTATATATATTAAACCACTACATATATATACATTTAGCGAACTTTATCATGATGAATGACATTGAGAATGTCTATCGATAGTTATTAATTACAAATTATATATATGGTTCATCGTCATAAACGGAAAATTTACTCAATTTTGACGAAATTCTATAATTAAATCTTTCATAACTTGACCAAAAAGCAAAGCATTAAAATTTAAAAATGCACTTAATAGAAGATAAACAATACGTTCATAGCTTCTAGTAATTTCAAGATAATAGTAATATTTTTTATAAAAAAAAATTTAATTTGATATCGCAGAAAGCCATTTTATTGCACATTAAACCTCAATTATTTAAAAAATCTGATATACTAATAAATTTTGATTTGCAGCATCGTTTTCAACATTCAAAAATCTATAATCTTGTCTGATTCAAAATAACTTTTGATTGTAAACTAGTGTTATTATTCATACAGTATAAAATGCAATATACATATAACGTTTTAGTAACATTCTAGCAATATAATATAATAGCATTTTAACAATACTGCGAAAACATCGCAAAGTTGCTGAAATGTTCTGTGTAGATAAAAAGCATTTCGCGTTTTCTCTTTTTTAACGTCTGAAATAATTATTAATTTTATTCGCAATGAGAAACTTTAATTCAAAAAGTGTTAATTAATTCATTATAATATTTATACTGGTTAACTTCCGTCGCTTATTCTAATATTTACAACTTTAATATTTTCATGTTAAAAAGGTTTAACCTAGTTAATTTTCAGAGAATATGCTATTAAAATATTATACAATAATCGTAAAATGCCATTCACTATAGCGTATTATATTATAATCTTTTATACACCTACATACAATATGTTTTTGGACGTATTGTTCTAAAACATATATTTTACAATTACTTCAATAATAACTTTTTTTGAAGCGCGAGAATAGAAGACTTATGTCGATCACAGCGGTTACTGATGACAATTAATATTTTTTAATTAATATTTTTTAATTAAAATTATTAAATTAATAATTAAATTAAATAAAAAATTAATAATCGGCACCAAGAACCGCTGTGACTGCCATAAGTCTTTTATTCTCACGTTTTAATATCGCCAGTCCGATATAACGTATTATTGCTCTTGTTAAGCATAAATTATTATTTGATATTTGATAAATCACGTATTTTTTAAAATTAAATTTTTCTCTGCCAGAAAATAAGTAATATCAAGTGCAGTTGTGATTGGCCTTTACATTTGTTTGAAAGCAGAAATACACGTTATTGACAGGATTCTCATTAGATCGATACAAGTCGGAGAAATAAAGAAGCGTCTGATTAATATTCACTTTATTAAACTGCAGTGTAAAAGAAAGCTTCTAAATGCCGCTAATCGTTTGATGTCTAAAATATTAAATTCCATGAGGGTATATTAAGAAGGCAACTTGCTTTCAAATTGCCTGTGCACTTATCTATGACAATCATTAACAAATAAATACAATAAGCTCATACTTCTTAGATACTAATTGATTTTTATTTTTTCCTTATTGACTGCATTTGTTCGGTTTAAACTTTTCGATAAGCTGTTTAATTTATTTTGTTTTGGAAGTTTCTTGTTAATTCATAGTATAAATTAAATTATGACATATATGTATCACAATTTAATTCGAAGTATCAAACAATTCTACATCTACAATTTGCAAAAATTTTGGTATAAAGTTTATTTAAAATTTAATTTCAAAAGTGTTACATAGATTTATTTATAAAACAATAGAAATTTTTATTGCACTGAAATAAAAACAGATATTAATTTATAATATTTACATGACATATAGGAAAATGTATAAAAAGTTACAATTTTTTACTATTAAAGATAGCAACAAATCTTCTTGATGTTCTAAGTTTGTTTAGTGCTTTTCTGGGATAAATGGAATGTCGCTATCAAATCTTTAAGAGAAAGTTCAAGAAAGTTTAACTCTTAATTTTTTTAAATAGGATTACATGTTTCTGCCAAATTAAATTATAAATTGACCATTTCGTTGTATTGACTAACATATTTTGTTCCTTGTCTCCCTGAACGATCCAGTAATATTCTATTTCTCCCATAAAGAAGAATTTTTTAAATAAAACAAAACTTTGTATGCTATATCTAATATTTCTGTAAAAGAATGAAAAGAAAATGGTGGAGGAAAATACTTGTAACATTTTATGTAAGCCATTCTTATATAAAAATAAATATAATGGATTCCTCTTTCACAATGCATGAAGCGTTTCCTAAAAATGTTGTTATCTTTGAAATATTCGATTTGTTTATATAGAAAGACGTGAACGTAATTCGAAGTTTCTTTTCTTTCGCGTGCACAAAGGGGAGTTCAAAAAGCCAATAAGACTTTTGTCGGGCAAAATCCATCGTAAGTAGGACCGCGTGGCAAAGTTCGTCGAGAGCATAAGAAAATCGCGATCATACAAAATCTATGCCCGTTCTCAACTTTTCCCGATATAGAAATATTTCTCCCAGCGAACGGATTCAATTTCCGACACGTACCCAAACGCACGCGCGTACACACAGTTACGCGGAAAATTAAATTTCGCACTATTTACGAGGAACTATTTTACATGGAATTATGAGAAACAAATTTAAATATCGATCTCGTTATTCTCGCTCTATCTCGACAACAATAGCATTAGAATTTTTCGCGCCACCGTACGTTATGTATTTTGCGATAATCTCGCTATTATTTTCCTACCACTTAGCCAGGTAATTTAATAACTTCTAAAGAGCACCTCGTACCCGTCTTGAGATTACACACTGTATTCCGCATAAGCTAGAATCATTAACGCGAGAGTTCTCTCCGTGAAACTAACGAAACTATCCTATAGTAAAATATTAACCTCCGTGTTCATTGTCAAGTATGCATATTACCGCGTAAACTTTGCGTTTTCGATATATCATATTGTTATTTACTGTTATAAAAATACATTGAAAAGAATTGTTGGAATCTCGGCAAGATTTATGAGAAAATTGTGTTAGAAAATTTATTTTCCGTGTGAAGCGGACTGCTGGAGTTACTTAAATTACTTAAACTCTTACGTAACTTAAAACTTCGGTAAACAAAGTTTAGCAAACTGTATGTCTTTCTGTTACCGATGGTTTGACGCAGTTCTTTTTCACGTAATTAATCAACTTCGTTGACTTAAGCCGTTGTTATAATTACCAACAGACGCTCATGGGAGATTTTCAAACTGTAACTTCGAACCGTCTTCGTGCTTCCAGATTGAAGAGAGATATCAGGTTGAACGATTTTTAGCAAACTATCTTGTAAACCGATTCACTCAAGAATAAATAAATTTATCGCCAATCTTCGTATTTTAATTTAATTTTTTTACATTAATTTCAAATTGATATTCAGTAATTATTACCATAGAGATATTACTAGTTATCGATTTTATCACCCAATGTCCGGCTGATTTTAACCTAAGCCCCATCTATATTAATCTTTAGAAGCTTCGTAGTAAGCAAAGCTGTAGCGCTTAGTTAATACTAACTTGTAAATTACTGCGAACCCTCCTCCAATCTTTGAGCAATATACCTATGTTTATAGTCTACTAAACACGGATAGATATGATTAGACAAAGAGAGAGAGAGAGAGAACGCGCCATAGCGAGACAATTAAATTGTTTCTACAGTGCCTCTAGTAAAGTAATACTGATACTCGAGAACTTCGATATTATAGTTACATATAATCAATAATATTATCAATATTTGTTAGTACTGACATTATTGATCGTGTAAGATTTCTGTATTAAGTAATGTACATAAAACTGAACTAAAATATTATTAATAATACTGTTCAGTTGATACTGTAAGATTGTAAAAATTGATATACTGTCAGTATTAATTCAACATCACTGATCAATTCTATTGATCATGTAAGATCCTATTGAATTGACAATGAATAACTAATACAGATTAGCAATAGTATAACATATAAGAAAAAGAAAAGATGTATAGAATAAACGTTCCAAAAAAAATAAATAATAAAAACAAGAATAAATGTATGTACGAGTATATGATAAAAACAGGTAATATGGAATAAATTACTAAAATAAAATAGGAGCTTATTTTTTAAAGAATCATTGCATTCAGACGGCTATCGCTAGAAGTTGTTGCAATTGTTGTAAAATATGTTATAATGAACAGCAAATATTGTGCAACAAGGGCTTCCCTTTGTAAATATTTATTTTTATTCTAGAGATATCACAGCATTGCCTTAAATCGTGTTCTCACAAGTTCAAAGTACATTCTTTAACGTACATATTTCATAAACGCCTTCAATAATGAATAAATAATGTTATGCTATTTAATTGTAATTCTTAATTTTTATATTGAAAAAATTTTATTTCTTATATCAAGACGTACAGAGATAATACAAAATACTTTAAGAGTATAAAATATAGAATATATTACAACGTTTTTTTATTTTTTATAAAAGATAATTGTATTTCATAAATTTTTCCTATCTTATATTTATTCTCTCATCTGCAATGGTTTGTATTTTATATAAGCTGTTATTTTAAATTACTCAAGTATAAAACGTTTTTCTTTTTATTGCAAATAATATTTTTTTTAAATAATAATATTAATTTTACATAATAATTCAAGGACCTAATAAGATTTAATTTTTTTATTATTGTCATTTTATTTTCTTATGTGTCATTTTACAGTGAAGATATTAACTATTTTTGGATTAGTTTATATATATTCAAGTTAACACTTCCTTATGTTATTTATTACTAATCCTGAAAGTTGATCCGTATTTCACATATTAAGGCAACTCTGTCCAATTTGGCCTACTTACTGTTTCTAAGTAGTTACATGGCGAATTGAACAAATAACACTAATATATCATACAAGTTGTCAACTTTACTTGTTTGTAACAGTTAACTGCTCAGTTTATGTATTATGTCGTTGACATTGAGGTCAATAATAGAATTTTCGTGATTGTGTTTTTTCATGATCTAATATTTCATAGAAAAGTTACTTTTTTCTATACTGAACTATCAAGATGATTATTAATCTCAGCAGTTCATATTATTGTACTCCATACTTATACTTTACAACGCTGTATTTAATTTATATTTTCGTCATAAAGGAAACTCATTGTAAGGTAGAACCAATATGTCCTAGATCAGTAATAAATATACACACATTTGATTCTAATGTTTTTTCAGTACTTTTCTTACTTCACATCATAAATTTTAATTCACCTACTAATCTCCAATTCATGTTTTTAAGGAAGAAGAGTTAAGATAAATCAATTATTTATTTAATGGATCATTGACGAAAATAATTCTTTGTGTACTCTTGTATGTCAAAATATCAACAAACGTATCAATAATGTTATAAATGTATGAATGTAACATTTGATCATTTTATTATCTATTTTACTAATTTGTTTTGTAAAAAAAAAGGAAAACATAATTAGACCATATCAGGTACACATATGTATCCAACACGATGAAACCTTTTTCTAAAATTTTTTATTACTACCACATAATTATTTGAAATTGTCCTAAATTCTAAATTAATGTTCAGAAATGTTTCTTACTTTAATCCAATTTTTAATTTTGGACTGAACAAAGAATTAGAAAAAATTGCAAGCTATGTAGGGTACAGTTACTTTACATCGCATTTTTTACCCTCTCATTTTTTCATTTTCTATTTTTTTTCTTTTTTTATTCTGAAGTTTTGAAGAAGTTTTAAATTTTAAAGATTTTCATTAATAGGAAGTTATTGTAACCAATACGTTTCTTGACCCTAGCGAGTTCGCCACTTATGAGTACGACCTATCTGCTGCGATTTTTTACATTGCTGCAACTTTTTTATAATACTCGTATAATTTGAAAACTTGGATTGAGGTTCAGAAAAAAAACTTTAACTATCCACAGCTACAATAAGCCTGCAGGCTTCTTTTCAATTATTCTCAACGTGAGAGCATACAGATTTAAAATGAGTATCTGATACATATGAATAACTAGTAAGTTTTCAATCTAGATATCTTTTTATTCTTTAAATGTACATTTACTAGGTACCAGATAGTATGAAAGTAATTTCAAATAACGCATGAAATTATAGAGTTAAAAGAAAATTATTCCAGGATAATGCATACATATTATTACGTGTTGTGTAATATTATTTCGCTTTTTGCATACCAACGCCTGTAAACACTGTGAAACTTCTGTTCGAGATCCGTGCTTTTAATTATATATACAATAATATTTGTTTACTGTGACCCTTTATCCACACCATTTTATGTTGTTCAAATAATAAAGTTTTGCTCATTAGTTGTAAAATAATGATTTGTTGATTCAATAATGTCAATTCTCGATACTTCAAATAACTAAATATTTATATAGTAGCGATTCATATTGTGCTTTTTTTTATTAGTTCAAAGGGTCAACTAAAAAAACTCCACTGATTTTTTTGCTTCAAATTAAAATTTAAAAATTTGAGATTTTTTTATTCAAAATACTCATTTTTTACAAACTTTCGTAATACAATTTCTTTAAAAAATTGTATTTGTTGAGAATAAACTTGATAATAAAATATTGTTGATCCGTCTTGATTTGACTCTGAGGTACCAATTTTACAATCGTAACATAAAAAATGTGCTTTCTGTTCAGAGATGTAACGCGATAAAGTTACAGGATCCACAGAATCCATAGGTGGCCAGGAAGGTAATAAAAAAAAACATGGCGAATTAAGATGAAGAATTTTGTATAAATTAGAAGTTTCAATATATACATTTATACCAGATATATAATATGTTAATTTAAAAACAGATGTTCCACATTATCTGCTTCTACATTACCTGCCTACTAATCTAACAATTCATGCAATAATACAAGTGAAAATATATGTGTATTTGGGTACGTGTGATATTAGAAATATTGTTTGCAATACTTAGACACACGCAAGCAGGTATGAGAGCAAAGCAAGTGGAAGCACAAGGCTATGCGGCATGTAAATGTGTTAGAGAAGATAGAAGATACGACTCTAGAATATTAGTATCGGCTTCCTCGTTTTTATTCTCTAGAGAAGGAACGTTTAATGTTATAAGTTCGCCTTGATGCCAGTGTAATTTTGTTTACATCGAGAAGTCTAACGTTTAGAGGTATCTAGAGATCTCTTTGCATTAAAGTAATTCATACGCACTCGCGCATCGTGTTATGCACGCAATTGCATAATATATAATAGAAGGAAAAAATTTCATGCATCGTAACGCAAGACGTTCTAGCTTAATAAAATTAGAAGTGTGCTCGCAAAACTTTTAAAAAAGAAGATCACGTGCGTAAGAACTGTAAACTGATAATTTAAGCAATTAAAATATGTCAAAAATAAAATATAAAATTGAAATCAGTAGCAAAGATTTTATATGCCTATAAATCTCCGTGATAATATATATTGATAGAACGAGAGATGCTCTGTTACAAACATTATATAGTAATTAATAAATGTTCCCGATGCAACTCGCTACATCGTCGATAAACAAAGAGGGAAAAAAGTCCATGTACGTACTAATATCGCAAATGTTTTTAATAGGATTCTACATTCTTCTCGCGTATCAATTTTCTTGCTATCTCAATCCGCCGTGCAGCCGTGTCGTAAATCTAGGAATCAAATTGCGAGTTTTACAGGCCGTTGTATCCCCCCGCGCATAATAAAAAGCACCGACAGATGTGAACCTTGTTGTGATACGAACAGCACGAAATTGGAACAGGATTTATACCAGATAGATTCTGTTTTACAATCCATGACATGAGACAGCGAAACGGCATGTAACTACCCGCCCTGGCAAAAATATTACACTCCGGTAAAAATCCTTAAAGCCTGACGTATGATCGATTGTACGATAAAGTGAGAGATTAAATTTTTTTTATTGTCGGATATTTATTACACGTAATTTATGCCTGTTAAAAATATATTTTATTACTCATGTGTACTAATTAATGTACTCCATGTAATAGCACCTAACGTAACAGTACAAAATTTATTAAATTATTACGTAATCATTGTATTTACATAAAATTATTTGTTTATATTTTTTATTCCAAAACATATATATAAAATAAAAGAGTAAAGTAATATTTTTTCAGTAACACTGCATTTTCAAGTATTTCTAATTGATGAAGCCAAAAAATCCGTAATAAATCATTATTTAAAAAGCATTTTGTGATTTGCGTTGGTCGCTCCATGCAATGATATTTCTGAATAGCAAGAAGTAAACTTAGAAAAAAGAATTACTCCCATCAATCTTAAGGATGGAAAATCCATGCCAGGGTAAACTAAAAACGGTCTCTACCCTCTACCCTCATTCACGTCGCTCTATCGATTAATCCACCTGCCCCGATACTTTTCGCGTCGGTTATACTTTACTCGCATCCCCCCCCTTGAATCCATTCCCCTCGGGGCCCCATCGCGAGTACCGACAAGAAATAAAAACACGGGGCATCCCTCTCTACATACGAGACACGGATCCACCCCACGCGGTCCACAGCCCGCTCGATAGAGCGCTGTCTCTCTCTCTCTCTCGCTCTCATCTCTTAGTTCCCATCCTTTTCGCCTTCTCTCTGATGCGGTCATTTCATCCTCCGCATGTACTTCCTGCCGTCCATCATTTTCGTTCTCTCAAATTTTTCTTTTCACCTCTTCTCTCCGTCGAATTTCCTAGCGTCGTTCACATCTACCATAGATTGCTGAGAGGGTGTCACATCCTCTCTTTCTCTCTGTCGCACGTATAGAGCTCCTCGCTTACCTTTCTCCGACTTCCCTTCCCTGACATTGAGCTCTTTCGTTTTCCTAACCACATGGATCTGTCCTTCTTCCCCGTGCATCTCCCGTCTCGCTTTTCCTCTCCGACTTTCCCCACTTCGCCACTCTCACCCTCTCTCTTCTCCTCTCGATCCGCCTTATTCTACAAGATCGCCTTCGTGTGTTGATCTCCCTCTGGCACTCGCGCTAGAATGTATCCCTCTTTCCGTAAAGCTATACTGTTCTGTCTATCTCTCTCTCTTTCTCTTTGTTCTGTTCTTTTCACCATTCTTTTATCTCGATTTCTTCGTCAGTCTCGTCCTTTTCTCACCTTTTACCTTCTATGTTTCTTTCTATCATTGAAAACCACCTCCAGTCTCTTTCTAGCTTCGCTTCTTCCTACCGCTGTCTTCGTCGTTTCCTCGGTCAAAGTATCCTCATCCTTGTTTCCACCAAGCTCTGTCGATTTTTCGCCCCCGCCTCCTCCCCCACCCTTTTCTTCCTATTCTTCGCGCCTTTGTCGCGCATACGAGCGTTCCTAGTTCTGTCCTGCTCGCGGTCGCAGCATCCGCTGGATACAAGTTTACACTGTTACCTCCCTTCTGTTCTCGTCTCTTTTCCTCTGATCTGCCTTTACTCCCGGTTGCGTCTACCCTTCCTTGACCGTCTCTTTCTGGTTGGTGTTAGCATTCCACTTATCTATCTCTCTCCGTCTTCCTCCTCTGCATGTGTGTAATGCCCTGCCCTCTCCTTTTTCCACCCCCTCTCTCTCTCTCTCTCTCTCTCTCTCTCTCTCTCTCTCTCTTCGTTCAACTCAGTCTCTTTCCCGCTACGGTTTGCGAGTTCGCTCTCCATAGGCGTCGATATTGGGAGGTACGTACGTACGTAAATGTACAATTGGTACCTAAATGCGCTACGTGATTAGTTTTTCAACATTCTCAAAGTCTGATGAAAATCACGTTAGAATGAAAGTCACGATAGCCGCGAGGATTACGAAATTTAATGCAAATGGAAAAATTCAGTTAGCGCAAGGAAATCTTAAAAGAAACTCAATTTATCAGTTTCAGAATGAGGAAGTTAAAGATGGAAAGTTTCATTCGCCGAGGAAGAAATTAAAGCGTCCTCTTAATTCACGATTGAGAGCCGCAGCTCTCGACGGCAAATGAAAATTATTAACGTCACGAATATTATTAATACAGCTATCCGTCCTCCGCCCTTGCCCGCGTTCATCCTCGCTGTTCACGCACGTTTCCTCTCTCGCTCGCTCGTTGCTCGCTGCCATCCCTTCACGCACCTTCCCCACTTCGCGTGCCCTTCTCCTCGCCAACAACCCTCACCCAGGACCACTTCTCTCCTTCGCTGCTCCCTTCTCCAAGCCAATAATTTTCTCTCTCCACGAACACATTCGCCCCTACCACTGGACCAACTCTCGTAGCGTCCCTCTCTCGCGGTTTCTCTATCACACCCCGTAGCAGTCGCTCGGCAGCCACCCTATCCTACGCGGGGCCGTTCAGCTTCGGGCGCCGTCGTCGGAGCAGCGGCAACCGCGGTATCGCGCGGCACCGAACCGGGGCGTTCAGTCGGCATCGCGTTCACCCCGCGTCAACCACGTCACGAGGGTGGTTTCACGTCGCGTCATCCGCTGGACCGCCGTATCCGTGACCCGAGCGCTCCTCGTGGCGCGCCACATTACGTTCGCCCGGTTTGCTCCGCCGAGTTGCCTAAACAAGCCAGAATCGCCCGAGGACTACGCACCACTTGCTCGATCCAGCGATCTGAAATCCCGCCAGAGCTCGTCTCCCGCGTTTGGGCAACCGAAATGGTTCGTTACTCCCTCACCCTTTGTACAGTAGCAAACGCCACGGCGGCCGAGTGTGCGGTGAACACCCCGGGTCACAATCGATTCACGACGATAAACCGCCGCGATCCTACCGCGGTAGATCTCGGTGATATTGAATTAGTAATTGGGACATGACGATTGGTCTTGCGTTAAGCGTTAATTATATTCGCGTAAACTACGCGACGTGAGATACTCCCAGATATTCCCAGGCCCATGCCAGTTCATGCGAGGTCATCGCTACCGTTATCAGATTTCACAAAAATATTGATTCAACGGATTTACAAAGCTTACAATGCGCCATTCGCTTGAAATAAAAATAATTCTTAATCGCCAATTCTCTTTGCTTTTATAGAACCGCTGAATCGTAGGAAGCCTGAGGCAGTGAGAATACTTAAATAATAATGAATCCAAAATTGTAATAGCCGCTCTCGTGTAGATACGACACCGAACGCAGCCGAGCATTTATTATTTACGTAAAATTTTCTCGGTGCTATCTAGATTCTGGCTACTGTTGTAATCCGTTATTAATGTCAGCGATGTCTCTCTTGCCACACAATAGAGAGAAAACTCTAGAATTCGGGTCACGTGCAATAATTTTACGTGTCATGAATATTCTGGTTACGAAAAAGAATAAATGCTCTCGAAACTCCGGATGCTCTCATCCCCCGTCGTACGGAACGCTAGAGATTATTTCGCATCGTGGGCGATTTAATGCGCTAACAATTACTTTTTAACAAAATCTAAACAATATATTGAGCAACATTTACATTAAGTACAATTAAAAGTTATTACGAATTACATATATCCAGGTTCGATAATTAATCTGACTGAAAGGAGAGAAATTCGGCTGTATTGCATCGCGGAATGTAATGTAATGCGTATTATTCGGCGTTAACAAAATTCGCCGAGCTTTTTAATCTTCTCTAATATTTTACAATCGTTTTCTCATTCCCCCCTCCCCTCCTCTCTCTCTCTCTCTCTCTCTCTACATACACATATAGGAACAATAAGATGTCTCTATCTTCGTGACAATGATAAGTAGCGGCAATATTTTAGCTGAAGCAATATTTACTACCGAGCATAAATTCTGCTCGAACGCCGTATTTTGACGTGTTTGGAAACTCGATGATCGCCTTGTGACTCGCCTCGCCAAGTATCTATTTGATAAGCGGGGGCTTATATACTGAAGAGACAGCCAAATATAGATCGCTTCGTGCACGATCCCGAATCTGGTCCGATAATGTGATGTAAGGGCGTTGCTCTAGGTGCTTTTCTCGTCTGGTCTATTATATTGTTAGTTTCCTACGTACGACAGTCAACAAAAATATATAAGTGGCAATACGAGACGTGTAACGTTAAATAATAATATTAATAATACAGAATCGAATATACAGACGTAAATCAAAACTAAGAAGATACTTTAATTGTACATGTAATGAGCGAAGAAAGTGCACACGTATATACGAAGTATACTATACTTGAGGGAACTGCGTCATAACAAGTTTATACGTTTCATCTTGAGTTATAAAGCGCTATGCACGAGCGCATACTAAAATCCAACGGAGAATATACATATTTTATCCGTGGGACAGAACGCGAATTAAAATGCGCGATAGTTCCGACAATCTGAATTATGTGGCAATTGCCGCGGTATGGTATGTCGCTTTATCTTCGATCGCACGCAGCGCAACGAATAAAACTGCAAAATTAATTTCAGCGAGCTTTCGTACGCGAACGTCAAATAACTCTCGAATAAACATCAATTTTCGATTACACCTACGCGTAATTAGGAATATTGTACAATTAAGAAGATCGTGTAAATTTATAATGATTATAAAAATTGTGAATGTTAATAAAAATCCAAAGTGGACTGAGCTATTCTGAAATACTCAATTCACGCATTTATCTTAATTTGCAAGAGATTTCTTATGAGATTAACGTTTATAAATATTATGCGACAAGTAAACGACAGCACTGACGAGCTACGAAAGTTTTGCACCCGAAAAGAATTATTTGAGTCACGAATGATCGAAATCTTTCTTAAAAGTAAGTTTCTGAATTCATATAACTTTTTAATCCATTTGATAAAACTATGGAACGCGTGGCGAAAGCAGTTTCCAGTTTTATCGCGAAGAAGTTTGACTAAAAGCGCGTGCTACTACTGCGTGATATATGTAACCCCTCTTTGTCTGACTTTAAACGACGCGATCTACTTGGCGCACGGTCGCCAGACTCTTGTCCGATTGAGTAGTGGTACGATCCACTTGGCGCGAATACAGTTCATCCTCCATACGATCAAGATGAATCGATCTATCTGGCACAACCTTGGCTCCTTTTCGCCGATCAGAAGATGCCCACTTAACGTAATTTTAGCTCCACTTCTCGTTAGCTTTCACAGATGAAAAATCATGTTCGAGTGAATGCCAATATCCCATTGTTCCTGCGATATTTCACATGTGTCCTCCTTTCATACAAAAAACAATTAATCACCCACTCATTTTCTATCAAAATTGTCGACAGACCCAAAGATCATTTGATGAAGTATTAATGATAAATATTAATTACTGATTTTAAGTGAATTATTAATGATGTCTATTCATCATTGAGTATAAATGTTGCATCATCTCGATGGAAGCTTGTTAATGATTGTTTAATAACAACGTTCAGTGACTGCATATTTTTTTTATAAATAAATAAAATTTACGAATTTAGAACTTGGACTTTCTATATAAATAAAATTTATGATTGAGACGTCACTCCCTTGAAGCTCTCTCTACGATACAGTTATTTTCCTCTGTTAAAGCTGTTCAAACACTCCAGAAAAAGAGGGCTGAAGAGAACGCCTGTGGAGATCTCAATGTCACCCTGGAGACGATATTAGCGATTGTATTCGGGCCGACGTTTATAGCAAGTCATTCGCAGAGGCCTGTCACGTCTGGAATTTTAGAATCCAGTGCACGTTGAAGAAGCAATTTTAGTAGAAATATTTGAGGCTTTCCCATTACATGACTTTTCTCCATTATATAGCTCTATTTCATGAATATTACAAAGGTGACTGATAGAATATTGGAATCCAGTTTTGAAATTTTAGATTCTAATGCACGTTGAAGAAGAGGTTTTAGAAAGCAGAAATACTTTGGGTTTTCCTATTACACGAGTTTTTCTCCATTACACAGTTCTATTTTATAAATATTACAAAGATAATAGCGTACAAGTATAATAAATAATAGCGGCAAAATAAAATTTGCCTAATAAGAAATTTAACAGTAAAAGAGAAATAAGGTGTATGTGAAATATCGCAAAAATAATGAAAAATTTGCATGTAGCTCGAGCATAATTTTTCATTTATAAAGATTAATGAGAAACGAGGAGTCAAAATTTCATAATAAAAAATTTCAGTTCGAAATTTCTTGCTTCAATAAAGATTTTATTTATAGATTTGCAAATATAAATACTCCGTTGTAATAGTCGATAAAATTCTACCATGTACAATAATTCTTTGACAATATTGAGATTCAGAAAAATCAATTATTGTTTTATATAAGTCAAATATTAGTTTTCTTTATGCACATTAATGCAATTTTCTATTTTTATAGTTTTCTTTATAACAGCACGGCGAGTATTGTCTAATAAATAATAATGACAAAATATAATTTTTATAATAAAAAATATCACAAAAATAATTGGCATTCAGCTCGATCACAATTTTTCATTTCTGAAGAATAATGAGAAACGGAGAGCCAAAAATAATTTAAAAAATTTAATTTTAAATTTTTTGCTTCAATAAAAATTCTATTTATAGATTTACAAATATAAATATTCCGTTATAATAGTCAGGGATAAAATATTTCCATGTACAATAATTCTCTGACAGTACTGAGATTCGTCGAAACTAATTAAATATTGCTGTTTCACAGAAATCAAATATTACATTTTTTTACTTTTATAGTTTTCTTTAGATCAGCATGACGTATCATCTAATAATTAATAGTGACGAAATATCATTTTCATAATAAGAAATTTAACGGTGAAAGAAAAATAAGGCATATGTGAAATATCACAAAAATAATGAAAATTTGGCATTCAGCGCGAGCATAATTTTTCATTTATGAAGGATAATGAGAAAACAAAGAGCCAAAAATAATTAAAAATTTTAATTTTAAATTTTTTGCTTCAATAAAAATTTTATAGATTTACGAATATAATACTCCGTTGTAATAGTCAGCGATAAAATATTTCCATGTAAAATAATTCTCTGACATTGAGATTCGTTGAAACTAATTAAATATTGCTGTTTCACAGAAATCAAATATTACATTTTTTTACTTTTATAGTTTTCTTTAGATCAGCATGACGTATCATCTAATAAATAATAGTGACAAAATATAATTTTCATAATAAGAAATTTAACGGTGAAAGAGAAATAAGGCGTACATAAAATATCACAAAAATAATTAAAATTTAGCATTCAGCTCGAGCATAATTTTTCATTTATGAAGAATAATGAGAAACGGGGAAATGACTACCGGTATTTTATAATTTAAAAGTTTAAAATTTCTTACTTTAATAAAGATTCTATTAATAAATTCACGAACATAAATACTCCGTCATAATGGCAGATGATTAAATATTTCTATGTACAATAATTCTCCGGCCCGAGATCCGTGGAAATCTATTAAACACTGTCGTATTATAGAAATCAAATAGTACAGTTTGCTTTTATGAGATCAATTAAATTGATTTATCGAGGTGAAAGAGTACGCATCAATGCACATTCAAAACAAAACAAAAAATCGCCAAGCCACTGGCTCGTGCAGCTGTTTAATGAGTGGTAGAACGCGCACGCGGCGTGGGCGGAGAGCGAAATGGAGGGTAATCGTATTTCCGACGAATTTCCGACTCGGTTGATCGACTCGTCGGCAGCGGCCAACGATATGTTTGCAATTTCAGTGTAACAACAGCGCGCGTAGTATTCGCGGTGAAGTGTCGTCATCGTCGTCGTTATCGTCGTCGTCGTCGTCGTCGTCGTCTGCCCGGAGCCCGGAGAGACAACGCCTCGTTTCTGAATTTTCATCGATCTGTCCAAATCCGTGGATTTGGCTTTACCCGCCGTCAAGCGACCCGCCCCACGTACGTTACGCCACTTTTAGCGCCGGCGGCGTCGCGTCGGCCGGATAAAACTTTCCTCCTTTTCGGGGCCGCGCTGGTAAAAATAAGCATTCCGCGAAAAGCCGGGATTACGAAAGGTCAGCGGGGCGTGGTCGTCGCGCAACGAGATAATTACTAAAAGTATGTAAGATATTTGTGACGTCAAGAGGACTCTCTCGTCGCTTCGAATCATCATTCTCGTCGAATTTATTTAACACCCCTCGGTGTAGCGCAGCGCGCGTCGCTTTTGATCGAACGACCTTTCACGTTGCTCGATCCCGCTGGCGAATCATTTATGCTCTCGGAGTTGATGGGTTTTATAAGAATATGTAGATTTTTCGAAGTTTGATGACTAATTTCCGCACGAAAAATTAATTAATGTATTCTGGTTTGTAACTTTATTACCAAGTTTCTCATAGCGTTAACTGGAATTACTTTTCGATGGGATTACCCTGGACGCCAACTTTGCGTATACTCGTATTTTAATTGCATATTGCATTTACATAGAATAACCTATTAGAAAATGCCGATCTTATATACTTATCGGCTTTATTTTTCGATTATATCTCTTGAACAAAGGATGAAAATAAAAATTTGGAATCGTGTAATAAATACAGTGTATAGATGATGTCAGATCGTACTGTATCTTTTTGTAATATCGTTTCCAATTTTGCATCAATTAAGTTTTTTGTTTGATAAACAAAAATAAACGTCTGACATATTAGGCAATAATGCTTCATTTTTCTTTCTTTTTTTCTTTCTTTCATTCACATGGAACATCTGTACAAAATACAAGTTAATATAACTCATAAAGGCCTTTCTGTCGATTTATACAAATGCTCTGTGATGTTCTGCAAGATGTAGTACAGCAATGTACAAAAATTAGATTAGGGTTACTAACTTAATAGATAGATTTCCTAATGCTGTCTCTCTTTTATTCTATCCTATATAATTTTTACTATTGTCTGTCTTATCAATAGGTGTGTCGGTTTACACTGTCGGTTTACCGCGATTATAAAGTGGTATTATAAGAAAGAAAAAAATATAAATAAAAAAGTGTTAAGACGTTACGAACATGTAAAATGATCTAATTAATCTAATACTATCAATAATATACTCACTATTGTTTAAATTACGCAATTTGCAAAAGAAAATCGTAAGAATATTATTTTCACATTTTAATAAAATAATTTTGAAAGAATATTATTTTAAGATTGTAAAAGAATATTATTACATGCCACGACTTCATGAATTATGAATTTTACGTCTTTATCTAAGCAGATCATGTTCCTATCGATGTTAATAAAATGCAACGTTTATTTTTCGAGAAATAATGGGGTTGTCTTTAGAAGACTTACGTCGATATTGTAACGACTCTATTATTTAATTTCATATTTTAACCTACTTCAAATAAAATAGAAAAGTACATTTAAAATAAAATGCTTGTGAAACTAAAAATTCTCTCTCTCTCTCTCTCTCTCTCTCTCTCTCTCTCTCTCTCTCTCTCTCTCTGTGTGTGTGTGTTATTCTAGACATTTAATATTATTGCAAACTAAGCCACATTTATGTAAATTTAAAAAAAATATCAGTCCTGTTTTTTAACTCATCTCTTTCTCTCTCTCTCTTTCTCTACTTCTCTCTCTTGGATATCAGAAAATTTTCATGTGACATTTCAATTTGACCGCATAATCGAGATTAAACTTCATTGCATTTTAACGAGATACGAATAAATACATGTACATATTGAGTTTTCGACTGCAAGGAGGAATAACGAATCGATCTATGAATCGAAATAAGAAATCGTAATAAATGTTAGCATGACGTAAAAATAAATTCCGGTCACGAAAGTGCTTCTTAGTCAAGCAGAATTGCCGCTCTTTGTCGAGCTTTTTGCGAGGAATTTCATGGCACCGTTGGGGCTTCGGTATCACATATTCGCGAAACCCACGAATGAACCACTGAACTTTCAGGACAGTACCATGTAAAAATGAATTGAATTATTAAGGTTTCGGCATACATCACTGCGAGTAGCACTTATACATGGCAAACACGAATATTGGAAAAAGTTTTTATCGGTATATGCAGACATATATATATACACAGTCCTCGTTAATAGTCCAACGTGATACGATAGTGTTGAAAAAATTTACTACTAATCCACTCTAAAAGAAGCATGAAAGTTGATACAACCGGAAATTTTCCAATTACCGTATCTTGGCGTTATTACGATGAGATCTCGCGTGACCTTTCCTGACATGTAGATAAAAGTACCACGATTGCTAGAGACGATGATTGCTAATACACTTCGAGGAGAAAAGGTTAAAATTGTGGAGCACGGGCAGAAACTTTTTCCAACTGCTGTATCGCGTCATTATTACGATCAAATATTCGACAACTCTCGATTTAATATTCAACGAATTCGATTTAATATAATACCTTGCCGAGACAAAATTGAGAGATCCAGGAATGGTGCCACGATTTCAGAACTATGCTGATCAGGATCTTCGCCATCTCTTTTCGTATAACCAATAGTTTATGATAATTTTCCCAGCGCTGCGCACATCTAAGAGCCTTCTTGCGTCATAAATTTGATATATTAACATTAAACCTCACCTCGAGCATAAATCTGCCGGTACTAAAGTCTGTTTAACCGCAACGAAATGATGGTCCCAGCCTGTAAACCCCTCGTGCCTTTGTGATATTGAAAGAGACGCGAAGTTATCCACTTAATGTAATAGAATAGTTGCACAGGAAACTTCAAATAGCGCGCTTTGAGATCTGCTATCTGCAAACCTTATTTATGCACGCCGAGCCATATCTAAGCATGTATTATATAATACTGTATATAACTGTATTCTTCGTTATCTTCTCAGAGATTAAACATACCTTTATTAACCTAGTTGTAGCGCAACTTTTCTCGTTCGCTCTCACTTGTTTTATATTATCATAAAAGATTAGCATATGTGAGATGCAAATAATTGTACATATTTATATGTAAAATCTAATTATAGGAAAAAATAAAAAAACATCCCTGTTGCGAGTGAATTTCTTAATTTTTTATCTGTGAAAGGATTAACATACAAAAATTTTAATAAACAGAGAGCATTTCGTAAATTAAATTTTGAAAGATTGTTTAGATAATTTGCAAAATTGGGCGATCTGTCGTGATAACGGATGCACTTGATTAAACCATTTCCTTTTAGCGCAACCTCTTATTTACTCCACTCTATTCATTCGAATAGCTCTATTATTCATTCGAAACAAAGGTAAAACGAAAATAAACAACAACGTTGAAGGTACAATTATGCTTCTAACAACACCGCCTGCTATCTTTTGAACACAGAATACAAAGAATTTGCGATTAATTGATACATTAATATAAACGAATAAAATATTTGGTACGTTTTATTTTTTACGTTTTTCAAATAAAACATGAAAAATATGAAACATTTCGGTTAGAAAATTCTATTTTTTGCCTTGCTCATCTCATACAATATTTTTTTTTTTTAAGTAATTTTTATTATGTATTGTATTTTTACTTCCGCGTACATTTTATAATACGATATTTTAATGTTGATTTTTCTAAAAATATTGACAAATAATGTTTTACATATAATTATATATAGTTATACATAATTATATGTAGTTATTCATAATTATACATCAAATGTGTTCATATATATTAAAATATACATGAGTATGCATAACTATATATAAGTATGCATGATTTTTATATAAAATTATGTATAATTATGTATAATTATACATAATTATGTATGATTATATGTAATTGTACATATTTATATATAAAAATCATGCATAATTGTATAATTATATATTGTTATATATATTTAAATATATATGTTCATATATGATATATAATAATATGTAACTATATATAATTATATTTGAAAAATTTTTTACCAGGATAGTCTTTTTAAAAGTAGAACAAGCTATTGTTCTATGAATATGCGATAGCTCGCGTTCACTAAAGAATTAAGCGTAAAATTAACTCCGACGGAAAATCGCGGAATTTCGGCGGAGTGTTGCGCCCGGTCGATCGCGCAGTAGCGCGCAGATATGGTGTTAATAGAATGGCTGTGCCGTTCATCATTGACAATGACATTGACGAGAGGAACAATAACACCGGACGCATTGTCGATTGCATTAGCGGGGGCACACAGCGAGCGGCAAACAAAAGCTTTCATCCACCGCTGCGCGCAAGGAGACAGCCTCGCGTTCACTGTTCACTCATTAACGACGTTCGTCTTGGCGGAAACAAAGACTCTCTCACCATCTCTTTGTGTCTGCCTCGATGGCGTTGAAAAGCTCGTAGACCACCGTCGGATAATCACGGAAAGGATGAGTGCCGAATTATTCCGAAACATTGTCGCACCAATTCTCAAACGCGCAATTTTTCGTAATTTCTCGAGTTTGCGTATTTAAACGAGTGACAAAGCCGAGTACCCGTGAGATTTGTGCACTTGACGTTGATATATCGAGTTTAACTGAATATCAAACGACGATGGGAATAAGGAGAGCAATTGTTAATCCTTCGGAAACTATATGGAAATCACGGCGACATTCAAGTGGATCCAATTATACGAATAATTATATGAAATTGTGCTAATTCATTTTGGAACTTGCGCAGTTGCGATTAAATGTCAAAGTGCAAAATTCAACTATTCAACTGGCATTCAATCGTAATTGCGTAAGTACGTGCAAGGCAAAAGGATAAACGCGGTAAAGCCTGGTGGTAACAACGTTACTTACCGAAGCCTTTGATAACAGTAGTCAAGATATAATAAAGTCCAGAGTAACTGCTTTGACGTAGAGAGAGAGAGAGAGAGAGAGAAATGTTGTTTTGGTTAGCCAAGTCCCTTTTAACTTTTCGAAAGTCCTCCCGGCTCAATTAACGGTCTATTATCGCAATGATATTTGAATTTCGTAATACATGCTCCGGTATTTGTACAAGCGAGTGTTTGCTTGAAAAAAAAAAAATGTTTCCTTTTCCTTTTTAAAAAAAATAATACGTGAAAAAATGTAATACAAAGTCCTCTCGTTTATGCGCGGCCATTAGTACTTTAAAAGCATAAATGTTGCAATATAAATAATAAATTTTTCAATAAAATATTTTAGGATTTCACGTAACGTAAATAAGGGTATTGTCTCCATTTTCCATAATCGGGAAATGGTTTTCTTGTCGCAGCGCCGCGGTAAGTTACGATTGACGTACAAATTCGCACAGACGCAGAAACTAGTTGCAGCCTCGAGCAATGGAGTTTCACTAATTTTGCTAATTAGAGCGGTCGCTGTTTCAATAACTAACTTCATATTAAACGCAAAATAATAATCAAACTTGGAATTGCTCCAAGCGAAAGAGACTTCTCTGATAAATGCTGATGGGCCTTACGGGGAAACAGAAAAATAATTACCAACCATTATATTTTACATTAAAATGTTAAATATTAAAATTGTACTGAAAATGTCAAAAATGTTCTACGTTTCGTTTGACCGAAATTATTTTCCACAATATTGCGTATGAAGCTAAAGAGAACAACGTAACCCGCTAAAAAAATGTTCATATATAATTATGTACAGTCATATATGATTACATATCAAATATGTCCATACATATTAAAATATATACAATTATATATAATTATGTATAATTATATACAAATATATATAATTGTACATAATTGTGTATAATTATATATAATTATATATATTTTAATATATATGGACATATTTTATATAGAATTGATGTATAACTATATATATTGTAATTATATATAAAAAATATTTGGGGATGTAAGTTCAACCTAATTGTTCCTGAAATTACACAATCCCGATACGACCTCGGTCCGTATGCTGATTTTCTCGATAATTACTTGCTCGACGGACACTGCCGACATTTTTGTACACTGCCGACAATGCTTATTGTTAGTCAATGCCGTCAATCCTATATTAAAATTAAGGCAATGCCATGCAATTATGAACACTACCGCGTGCCCATTATCATACGCCAATGCCTGCACAAGAATTCTAAAGCTTTCCCGAAGTATTCAAAAATTTTTGTGCTCAACCCCATGATCGAAAAACCGACTCTGAAATGAGTTCTGAAGTGAGCTCACCACTCCCCAACCACTGACGACAATGCCGTCAATATTATAGGTCACTGCTTACTATTTTCGGACATCCATTTTGTATAGAATTGATGTAAACTATATATATTGTAATTATATATAAAAAATATTTGGGGATGTAAGTTCAACCTAATTGTTCCTGAAATTACACAATCCCGATACGACCTCGGTCCGTATCTGATTTTCTCGATAATTACTTGCTCGACGGTCTATGCAAACGTTTCAATGACTCTGCTGGTAACATATTCACAGGCAATCGTGCGAACTTGACGTCACTCTCGTACACGGTCAAGCGATAACAGCATTCACACGCTCGATGCAATTCCCCGGGTCACGGAGCCCGTCACGAGGCTCGCAATTTCGTCGTGGCCTACCGCGCCGCCAGATTCGTGCCGCGCACCTTTCCAGAAACAATGCCCACCGTCGTTAATTATTAAACCACGAGCACGCGGATGTCATCGCGCCTAATTGCGGACGCGCCAAAGCGCAACGCCAGGCCGGACACGGGGTTGCAGCTCGCACCATCAAAACTGCTTGTGTTCGATGGTGGTGGTGGTGATGATGATAGTAGTGGTCGTCGCACAAAACGCGTCCGCGGGACAAAAGCTCCCCTAGTCGGACAGCTTGTGAATACCGGTAGCTGGTGTGCCGACGCGACTCGTTTTAATTGTGCAAAACAATGGACCGCTCTCGAGCGCGTATGAGAGCGACGCGTGTACGCGACGTGTAACGAAACTAACTTGTTGATCTCACTTAAGCGTTATTAAGAAGCGCCTGGGGAATGATTTGCATTGCCGCGATGTCACCAAATTTCGAGGATCGAGCCCGCAAAGTTACGTGTTGAACGCGCAAAAGAGCGCTCCGAATTCAAGTGCATATCGAGTGCATATTCGCCGAATTTTGAATTCTGACACAGCCATTTCGAAGCGGATCTCGGATTCTAGAATTTGAAGCTGAAATGCCAAAGATGTCTGTGCTCAAGTCAAACTCCAGTAATATCTGGCTCTGAACGATATTAGAATTAATTTGCGAAAAGCTCATGAAAATAATCGCTGTGTAGAAAAAGTAAAGTAGGTTAAAATGCATTGCCACTTTTTCTTAATTGTTTTCACAGGCGATCAGGGGTCGATCGTATTTAAAATATGTATTTAAAATAAAATAAAATGGTTACTTCATATTTATTATTTTAAACAACTACTCATGTGATTCATTTCTTATTTTCTATTTTCAGTGGGAAGAAAATAAATTATTTAAATTATTATTATTAGTCTAAATGAGTATTTTAAATAACTTTTCATTACTAGTTAATTTCGATTCAGATTTGGCTTTCTTTATTAAAATCAAAAACAAAAACTAGAGTTGTAGAAAAAAGATTTTAAGGAAAAAAAGAAGCATCTTATTATTTTGAAACACATATGTGCACACAAAGAGCAAAAAAGAGAACGCAAGGCAAACTGTATTCTTTTTTTCGCTGAGAGAAAGCTTATTACTTAAGATGTAGCTCGCAATGCAAATTACATCCTATTACATCAATGCTTTTCGTTCAAATTAATTCCATTAGGATGCATATACAATCAGTGTTGATCTCAACAATCGAAAATAATAATGAAAGCACACACACACACATGCCAAAAAACGCGTAATCTTCGCAAAGCACATCGTAACCCTTTTGCTCGTCTGCTCCCGGAACATGTGATTTTACAAACCCTATTTTATCAATTGTATAGTTGGGTGGTTCGGTAGTTGTGTGATTCAGTGATTGTATGATTCAGTGGCTGTGTGGTTCGATGATTGTTTGGTTCTGTGGCTCCGTGGTTCGGTAGTTGTGTGGCTCGGTGATTGTGGTATAAAGGTCTTTAACCTTCTTAACTTTTTTTTGAAAAGATAATTTTGTACTGATGGCTATCGTAAATACATGAAAATACTTAATTCGAATAAACTAAATTAGAGAAATCTGTTTTGTACTTAAACTTTTTATTTAAAATGCATTCCTTACTTTACTTTCTAAAATCTTTGGAATGGAATCCCACTGTAAAAGTGTGAAAATCTTGCCAGGCTTGATAAAGAGTGGCAGGATTTTCACACTTTTAAAGTGGAATTCCACTCTTTTAGATAAAATTCCACTCCAAAAAATTTAGAGAGTATATTTTTAAAAAATTCTCGAAATCTGTTTCAAATCTATTTTACATTTTTTTATTTTAAATAAGTCGTATTATCGAGCTCTGCTGACGATCGATATTTATAGGAATCAAAAATAGATAATTGCACGCAGCCTTTGTATAAGTTTTCTTCATTAAAACCTTTAAAAACAAAACCAAAAGATCTCTTTTATTATATCTAAGCGAATATTTTTTTCGAGTATTAAGAAAAGTAATTTCTGAAACTATTCAGCGGCGAGTTACAAGGATTTTACTTAATCATAAATATTTTTAATTGCAATTATATAATAATCTCGATGATTTTCTTTATAATAATATGTATATGTTTTTCTTTGTATTAACGTGAATAATTTTTGTGGTTTTTTTTATGTAACTGCGAGCAAAAAAAATTTATTCTCAAGGACCAATTCTCTCGTAACTTTTCAACTGATAAAAAAATCCGCTTCTGCGATTAAGTGTTTACAGAACTTCCGCGCTAGAGATCACGAATCTAGAGATCACGAATCAAGGAGCCATCAACAATAATCTTTTTGCTCCGTGAAGCAGCTTTTGGCGAGCTTAAAGAAGTGTTCAGCTTGAAAGAACACGAGATTGCATTAGAACGCTTGATCACATCTTCCGTTTTATTCTTCAGATAACGATGAATTTCAACGCAATCGGAAAAAAAATCCCAGTACAAATGCGAATTCTAATTGTGTGCAAAAGTGAGAAATATAGCAACATTTAAAGTATTTTTTCTTTCTGTCTTTTACATTGATATAATAAAAGAATTTTATACGTGAAATATTTTTTTAATATTATATGATATATAAATATAATTTATATATCATTAAAAAATATATATATACAGTTTAAAAAAAAAAAAAAATATATATATATATATATATATATATATATATAATATATATATATATATAATGTACATTTACATTTCAAATGTACAAAATATACATTTATAAATATGCACACATTTACATAAATTAATTAAAATGATATAATGCAACAGTTGCATAATAATGAGCGCGCGTGCGCGCGCGTTACACAATAGATGCATTAAAATAACAATTGTGTTTTCATCTAAATATTGTTGCTATAATTCTCATTGCCGCGTCGTTCGCTCGAGAGCTGAAACGTTTCACCTCTCGAGCGATTCCAATCTATTTGCGTGTTACACAATGCAATATTGTAATACATAGAAATTGCCTTTTCAGCTTGGCCGAGTGCGGATCGCGAGAGGGAAAATGTTCGGCGATTAGGCGGAGTTGAAGAGATGCGCGTGAAGCACCCTATTTTCGAATCTCCAAGGTACACATCGATGCTCCTTTTCGCATGAGAAACGTGAGGAACGACGATCCCCTTCCTCCCTTCCTCCCACATGGCACCCACGCTTCTATCGATGTGCCGCTAACAAGCAAATTCTTTGATCGATGCTGACGTCGCCTCAGGGCCGCGCAAAACTTGCAAAAGGAGCCTTTTGGCAACGCGAAGAACTCGAGGTCGGACAGTGGCAGATGCAGAAATTCAAAGAGGACTGAAATCTCTTTCCGTCCCTGATTCATATCTATCTCTTCGTATTTCTGTGCGTACTGGCATCAGTCAGCCGCGAAAATAACGACAGCAAGAAGTAATCTATGCAAATGCAAGTTCTTCGATACATTTACCCTCGAATAGAGATAAATAGTAAACTGTCGCAAGCAATAAATAAAGAAGAACGATAAATCGGAAAAATAAGAGCTGCAAGAATTTATCATTTTTAATTTAGTCAGTGCATTTTTTTTTTAACATTAGTTGCCTGAATGTTCAAGAATGTCCAATGAAAAATAGTGTACACAGATATGCGCGAACGCGTTTTACACATTTGTTTTAAATCTGTAGGAAATCTTTAATATGCATCTAATATTTATTATATTTTCCTTCAACTTTTTCCATAAAATATTTCTTTTTGAAATATTTTTAGAAAGAGACATTAGAAACATACATGCATTTACATTTATCCAGTATATATATTATTTTCCAAGTAATTTTTATGTTTTACGTAATTTTCCGTTGTCTCAAAGAAATGTCCATTCAATATTATTGCTATGAACTATTAGCGTTATTTATTACAATAAACGTAATTTATGTTTTTACATTTACAATCATAAAATTTGACTTTAAAATTAATAGCAGTAAATTCTTCTCTCGCGATACGTAATAAATACATACAACTGGAATTTCTATTTAATCATATCATTGTCGCGCGTGCCAATTGAAAAGAGATTGTAATTTTGCACATTGGAAAAGTTCAGCATTGAAAAGAGGAAAAAAAGGATCGACTCGTAAAAGTCTCTCACTCTATTTGTTATTCCATGACTTCCGCTCGTTTCCTCCATCGAAATTGAGCTCAACGGCGCTAAAATGTGTACGACGAATATTTGACGACTGCAATATTGTTGTCGATAAAATTGGAGCGTTAAAGTATTGCCTGAATGCAGTTAATGTCATTCCCGTCATTCCCACGTTTCACTTGCATGCATCTTAAGAGACTTGTAATAGTAACAGCTGTACGTGCATATAATAAAATTTCCACGCAATACATCATAACATTTGACGTAGTGAATATTTTTTTTCCTTCACTTTACGCTCGCGTAGAACGCAAAAATTTTTAAAAACCTAAACTTTTAATTTATAAGATTTTAGAAAAATAAATTAATTATTGTAAATAATGTAGAGTCCTTATTTTGAAAAGATAGAGAGCATTTTAATAAACTCGGTTTAATTACCTTAATAAGCTTAGAGACATCTTCATAGAGAAATCGCGATGGTATTACGCTTGTAAAGAAGATGACAGGATTTATCAAAAATAGGAAAAGGGTGCCGAATAAGTCGGATGAATTATAAAAAGGGATTTATATAAGAGAAAGTTAGAAGGAGAAAGGGGAGAATAATTACTCTTTCGTTTTAAAGCTCTGCTATGAAGTTTAATACCATGAAGTTTAATACCCTGCCTGTAATAAAGTAGGAGAATATTTTCCTTTCAGGTGACGAACCGTGAAGAAAAAATACAAACATGCCGGTTGGTGGACGGGTCGCGGGTAAAGTTGGGATCTATAACGCTCACTACAATGGTAATATAGATGTGGATATCATTCCATTAGGTATATATAAAGCCACATTGGCATCGAAGCAATTTTCAATGCTGACTGCAGCGATCTCATACATATATTTAAGATTGGGAAGTTACGCGTTACTTAAAACGCTGTTACCGTTATTTTTTTCATAACAATCATTTTTTTTTTCTGACTGTAGCAATAACGATAACACGTCGTTATATTTTTACAATAATAGTTGCGAATTCAGCCGTAAATTTTATCGTTACTTTAGATTAATATCTATTCAATAGATTCGCATATCACTTCAATGCGCAAATACAATTGTGCCAGATCAATTACATGCAATAGATGTAATAAATGTTACGTGCAATAAATGCAATTATAAGTTTTGTTTACTTTTACATTTTGTATTTTAAATGTAAAAAAATATTTTCCAATATATTTGAAATATTTTTGTGTAATATTTAATTTGGAGAACATTTTAAATATTAAAAAAATACTTTGTGCTTTATATTTTAGACTGCATTCTGGTAATTATTGCCAGTACTGAAAATTTACAACATATATATGTAATGTGAATAGATTTTCAGCACTCTGTGGAGTGAAGATTGGAATGCATTTGTAATAATGACATTACAAACAATATTCATTAAAAATTGAACGCTAAGATTTGCGCGTTGTGAATTATAATTCAGATTTCTATAAAAATAAGTATATATATATATATATATATATATATATATATATACATATATACTAATAAATATATTAATATATAAAGAATTTAAAAAATTAGATAAAGATATAAAGAAACATTTGTTTTATATATATACATTGTACAGAATTATTAATTTTAATGTTGATTATTATATTTTTCAATATCAATTATTAAATAATATAATTTTAAAATCTGTACACATCCATATTTTACTTCAACGTTACAGAAAAGTAACAAATCGTTACTTTCTAAGTAATGGTAACGGTGACGCGTTACTTTTTTTAAGTAACGTACCCAATCCCAGTCCTGCATATACTACAGATATTGATGCAAATAAGTTACAAAAATTGCTTCGGTTGTGGCATACACTGTTGACAATCAGTGGCGTAATTCTGTAACGAATCGCCGAGAGGACTTTTCTTCCTGTGTGTTATTTCCGTGTTGCGACGTAGCACAGCAAATAATTTTCTGTAATTTAATTTACTTTACAATATTACGAGAAATAAATTCTTTTTTTTTTTAATATAGCAAATTCTTTTCTTTTCCAAAAGTGAATTAAAGTCCTGTCGCGCAGAAAATAAATGTATGCATTAATGTTACTATTCTTCTTACATCTTTCTAAAATATGTTAAAAAAAAAATTATTTTGTCATTACTACGTTTTCTGTATACAATCAAATCAAAATTAATTAATCGTTTGAAATACTTATTATCTTCTTTTTTTCTTCAAAATCTGGATGTACTTAGGGCAAGTTTTTCAATTCATCGATTGATCAATCGCATTATGCGCAAATGCAGCTTTTACAGAACACAGTTGCAGTTGCGCGTAATGCGATTGATCAATCGATTGATCAATCGACGGTTTATAAAACTCGTCCTATATAACTATCAATGTGCTTTGATTACACAAGACATTATTTTACGACATATATTCTGCACGATTCTTATATAAAAAAAAAAGTATAAAAAAAACTTCTTTTACTAACCGTACCTTAAATGTTTCAAATTTATCTTTATCAAATATATGCAAGATTCGAATGCCAAACTGAGTTTTGATTTTATTACGCCACTATGACGTCACAGAATGTGCACGAGACAACGCCCTACCGCATGATGTGAGTCTTGATATAAATGGTCAAAGACACGGCACGCTTTTGGCAGCGGCATACGAAATTGTTTGTGAAATCAATAACGCGACCAGAATTGCGCTAATGGTTTACCGTACGCAGTCAGAAGTTTACGAAAATGTTGATCTTAGGCAAATCGCCAGTGAAGCCGCTCTCTCATAGTTTACAAATAAAATTCTCTATGCCACTTCAATCGCACCAGCACGTATTCGCGATTGGATTTTCTCCAAATCTTGTGGAATATCGTTTTGAAATGACTTATCGATCTTCGCGAGCGTGAAAGTTCAAAGAAGATTGAGCGCGAATTGCTTTGGACAATCCCACGAGTATGCAAAATTGTAATGTAAAATTGATCAATACAAATAAAATTATTAAAGTTGAAAGCATATTTTCGCTGCACAAAATTTGATAAAGAAAACAAAAACACGATGCCTCATTGCGTCCAGAAATATTCAGGATTGAAAAGGTATATATGCGAAAATTGAAAGATTGTAATGAGCTTAACAGGATGTCCCACAAACAACAAATATTTT
This sequence comes from Solenopsis invicta, assembly GCF_016802725.1. Taxonomy (NCBI): domain Eukaryota; kingdom Metazoa; phylum Arthropoda; class Insecta; order Hymenoptera; family Formicidae; genus Solenopsis; species Solenopsis invicta. The sequence continues at coordinate 6,739,506 of NC_052667.1, forward strand.
AATAACGTATTCCAACAACTGTTAAAAATAGAAATTTCTAACACTCGAATACGTCGATATCAGTGGATCACAATAGCTTTGGAATTATTATGACAACCTCAAGCACTTTTATCACTTGTGTTATAGAAACTGAATATTCGTTTCTAAAGTAGAATTTATTTTAATTTCAATCAAGCTTACTATCTTATCCCATTTGTATTATTTAATATGTTAATGTACGTATTAACATGTACGTATTTCCCCGTTCTTTTTCGTATCAGTGCATCGTTAATTCTAAAAATATCACCCCGTCAAAAAACCATTCTCACTTTAAAAACTTTAAATCACGCTGTATTTTAACAAACTTCGCCGTTCGTTTCTGAAACACGAGCATTGTTATATTCCAGGAAAATTCTGTTTCGGAGAGAAAAAGCTTTGAAAGAAAAGTTAGCTTATTACCGTCAGCATCGAGTTTTACGTTCTATCTGTTTTATTTTTGCCACGATGATATTTAGAATTTAGAGAAGCGTAGAATATTTACGCAGGACGAAGGAGATGCGCATTATTCTGTCGGAATTAAAAGTTTTGAAATGGGTGGAAGAAGTAAAAAAATGTTCTGCGGAGAGTACCAACATTCTACTGTTATAGTTTCACTTATAAGACACGTAGCGCAAATTCAGATGTACTTTAAGTTTTAAGCACCGTTCGAAGCACGGACACAGCTGCAATTCGTCGACAACGGACTTTCAAATTCGTCGTCGTTATCGTAATGGTCGAGGAGAACGCTTTTAAGCGCGATAGTCAAATAACAAGCGTTAAATTACGCGGAAACAAAAACCGTTCGAGTTTGCGATGCAATAACAGCTTCCAGATAATAATGAATATCTGCGGTTTGCCTCACAATCATTGGGTAGAAACGAGTGGCGATTTTTCAAGCGTTACTAGCACGATTATCCAATCGGTTAGCATGCATGTTGTTTAAGTTTCAGTTGTTCATTTCAAATCTCGATTTATGTCGTATATTACCGTGTACTATTCGCGTAACTTTGTATTAATTTGCGAATAATTTTTGCGTCATTTTTTAATCACAAGGAGTGATAAAAGTAACGGGATAAATTAGCGGATCGATTCGCTAGCCAAAAGTAATTTAATTCATTCTCAGCTTCTCATCGTGTTAATGTGCAAAATTCAATACGTCGAGTTTAATATATGTGAGATGTAGAATAAATAATAGATTTTTTGAATAATATATATTCCTGTATGAATATTTCGCATCTTCGCGATACATCTCATTATTATATTTCTGTGATAATATTAAAATTAATTTTAATGTAATATACAGTAATAGAAAACATTTCAATATTAAGTATTTTAATAGAACTGCCATGAAATTAATTAACTCTGAGTTAATCAAAAATTTCTTATGTGCTGTGATGAAAAATATTTAGAGGATCTCACATCATTTCATCCTTTTTTCAAAAATAACCAAATTCAAATATTTTAATTCAAATGTTTGTACGTCAAATTTACATTGTGAATCGATTTTACAAGAACGAAAGAAGAGCTAATTTTTTAAAATTTTGTAATCATTTTTCTGATATTTCTTATTTTATATCTCTTACATAATTCTCGTATTTAATATAATTTTTGCAAATTTATTGCTTCAAGTTTAAAATAAAAAATAATTTATCCATCACTCACCAGTAAGATGCGCAGCGGCGGAATTGTAACATGTAGATCTGTAAAATTAAGGTTGAATAAGTTAATATATTTTTTTAAATCAAGTTAATGTTAAAACTAAATTTAATTATGTTAAAAGTTACACAAATAAAAACTAACCGATTAAAAATTATGTGAATTTTACATTAACTTATGTTAAATTAAAAATTTATTTTTAAAAATATTTTATTCATATGAAATTAGAAATTCGCAAGTTTTTGAAATTAGATTACTCAAAACAATTATAATATAAATCATCAAATTGAACAATTTATTTGAAAATTAAGTTTATATGTAATAAAAAAGAAATATTATTTTTTATGTGAGAATGTATTTTCTCTTTTATAATTTCTTTCTTTTACACAGATAAATTTTTAAATTAAGAAAAAATTCAGTAAATTACAGTTTTAAAAATAATTAAGTTAAAGTTAAAAATAAAATCATTTACAATTAATTAACAATTAAAGAAAAGGTCGGAAGCATCCCTCCCCAATTTTAATAACCTTTTAATATGAATATTTAATAATATACTTTAAATAAAAATAAGTGATGCGTATTTTTTTTATACGCACTTAATTACACTTTTAAGGAGTATAACACACTTTAGAAAAAATCGATATAATTTTTTGAAAACCAATATTGTCGAAACTATAAGAAAAAAAATTGTTTGAAATAAAATATTTTAAATAATTTGAATGATTTGAAGGGTACTTTATAATAGTTCTTAAAAAATGTTAAGTGATTGGGAAAAATTAAAAAAGAAGTTTTAAAAATGTTTATAACTTAAATTAAAAGTTATTAATTTTTAACGTTATTTAATGTCTAACTTTTAAACAAGTTATTATCCAACTTTGTGTAAAATACAATTATGTCCAAATTATAAAACGCTGCAAATAATTAATATTTCAAAATATAATTATGCGTGCATTAAATTTTTATATATCCTCTGAATAAATATTGAGTTTAAAAGCCTGTATTAAATATAATTAACATAAAATTACATTAAGTATAAAAATTATATAATTTACAAATTATTAGGAATTGTAGCTCTGAAATTTCTTATAATTTTCGAATAACAGAAAAAAACAATTAATTTCATAAAAATATATAAACTATTAATTTCGTATAAATAGATAAATACATATATGCAATAGATATGATGAATTACCTTATGGGGACGCTCCGCCGTTGTCCGACACCTACTCCTCTCATATTTTGGCATTGATCACACAACACAACAATCACAAACACACGTAATTATTGCACGAACGCGCATACTAAACACAACAATCGCGCGACATTTTACACGACATTCATCCCGATGCTAATCGCACGCGATGTGCTCTGTTACATTTCAACGGCGAGACTAACGACCACTCTATGATAGTAAACATAGCTGTAATTACATACTGTAAAGCGCACTTATATGTATGCCCATTTCTATCACCGTAAATTAACCTTCGCTTTTTCTCAGTTTTCGTACTGGAAAAAGATTAAGAAAGGTTAGGAGGTTAATCTCAAACTCTGAAGAGGTTAAGGTTAAAGCCAGTAACATTGATAAAAGTGGACACAATTTCGTCGTACAACGCGTCTTGCGAAGTTTTGTTATTTTAGAAAGGCCAAAGTTTGTGACCACGATGCTAGAAATTGGTTTGAGATTTCGGATAGATAGATAGATAGATAGAGAGATAGAGAGAGAGAGACTGAGAGAGAGAGAGAGAGAGAGAGAGAGAGAGAATTAACCGACGATCGCGTTAGAACAATTTGGGCAACTAATTAATGCGATTAGTCAATTCTCTCTCTCTGTCCGAGAGATCTCACACCGATTTTCAGCATCATGGACACAAGGCTTATCGTGAGAAGAGAACAATAACACGGAGCTACGATTCACAACGGGCACCTGCGACTCGACGTCTCGCGAATTAACGTAATCCCAAACGGCATATCGAATTCGAGGATCGCGCGGTCAACTTCAGGCGATACGCTGGCCGCGACGCCGGCGACACCTGCTGCCCTCAGTTGCACTTTTGTACACTTTCCGCGCGTTTATTAAAATAAGTTGAGCGTGATCGTGTTTTAGGCGAGTACCTATACAGCACAGTAGCTTAGACATTGCAAATATTTTTCCTTTGTAATGACTTCAGCAATATTGCAGCAACATTTCAAAAATATTATGAAAAATAAGGCTCCGCGTGCAATAGAGGAATATTACATATTAGGGACAAAAATTAAAGGAATTAAAGTTTTAGAATCAGTTTCTTCAATAAACACTGTGACGTCTCATATGCGCCATGTGCCGAGCGCCTACTAAATGGCTGCCCGCCAGACACCGTCGCGCCTGCCGAATGGCAGCCCGTCAACAAGCGAGGCGCCGGGCAAACGGCAACCCGACAAGCGCGAGGCCGACGGCTCGCGGTACCGCGCGCGAGCAAACAAACACCCGCGATCAGGCACAAGCGTGTGGACAAGCACGCGCGCGACGTGTGAACCTGATTTCCACACGTGGCAGTAGGTGGCCAAAACAATAAAGAATTACTCGTCCATAAAATCCCGAAATGAGAGAATAAGTATCTAACTGTGTGACTTATGCCTATTTCTACCAACGCAGATTAACTTTGATCTCAGTTTAACTTACTCTTCATCTTTCTTTAGTTCTAAGAATTAGAAAAAGATAAAAAGTAAGTTAAACTGAGATCAAAGTTAATCTACATTGGTGAAAATGGACATTAGTGTATCTGTTGAAAGTATGATATAAGCATGTGAACCTTTAGGTTGAGCGAAAATTTCTTAAGTTCAACGTTTACATACTATATTTCGGGTTGTCTCACGTGGAGTGACCTGCAAGGCACCATTTGCTCAGCCGAAAGGATTATGCGCTTATATATAATTTTGGCGGAAACACGCTAACTAAATAAACACAGTTAGATTTGAATATATTAACATGCTGAACGTTTAATAAACGTTGAAAAGCAATTTTTAATGTTTAAAGTGAAAAATAAACGCGTTTACAAATTTGATACATTTTTAAAATACAGAAAATATACGGCACAAGATTTTTAAAACTATTTAATAAACATTGTAAAAACGTTTATTAAACGTTCATTAAATGTAAATGGTTTTCTTGGATATAGATAAATAATATTATAAGTTACGTTGTATTTCGTGCAACACACATTTATCTGTTGTATTTTATTAATATCCATTGTGCGTTACATTCATTGACGAAATTGATTCTAAAATTGTAATTTTTATTTCTAATATTTAATATTTCTCCATCGTACGCAGAATCTAATCAAAAATGCTTCACTCTTTACAGCAGCATGCTCTGCCATCGTCAGATGAATGCGACGCAATTACACTTCTCGTAATTAAAAAACTACACCAAATATAATAGAATAAAAAACGCATAGCGCCTTTGAGACTTTTTACTCATATTTTAATGAAATAATTTCTTCAAAAAGCGAGTCTCAAAAATTGAGTTTGCAGATGAAAGTAAGTGAGATGTATTATGACGAAGAAAATGTTTGCTTCTCGAATGAATGAAAATTAATTCAGACACGATAATTTTAGAAATTATACGTACTAAACTGCGTTAATATAATTCCATACAGCACCGAAATTTTTCAGAGATGTCACAAAAAGATTTTAAACAAAAAAATGAAACAATTCAAAAAAATTTTGAAATAAGCGTGCATCGTTTCAGAGAAATAGTCTCCGGCAATATGTCCGCGATTGTTGCATTTGAAATATTGCTGAAAGGTTACCGAAGAAATCTGAAATTTTTCTAAAATATTGCTAATCTTAATCCTCTGAATATAATCAGTTTAAACGTTTCTCAATTTCAAATATGTATAAATAAATTTATACTGAATTCACATTAAAGAAATAATATTTAAATTTATTATATTCAGAAAATTACAGATATTAAAAAGTTACAATAAAAATTATATATAAAATGCAATTAGTGGTTTTATTTTATTTGCAATTTAATTAACATAATAAATGTAAATTTCTAAAACATTTAATAAGCGAAATGTATAATAGGTATAAGAAAATAATATTTTATTTGCTACATTCTTGTACTCTTATTACATAAATTTAGCCGCGAACGGAATTAGAAAACTTTCTGTCGTTCAATCGGTGAAAGCAACAAAGTAAATTTTCTGCTTCAGTATGTTAATATATCCAATTTTAAAAGGCACAATTTAAAAATGTATTGCATGTGATAGATTTTAGAAACATTTCTCTATTGGAATCTTTCACATCACAATATTTTAAAAACGTATCCGTTGCAACATTTTCTTTGACATTTTACAAAATCTTTTTAAAAGAAGTTGCACATAAAATGTAAAAGGTTGAAATCTTTCTGCAACAATCGATGCTGTGAGATATTATCAGAACAACTAAAGTATTATCAGAAAACATATTGTTTGGTAATATCTCTGTAATGCAAATATGCTTAAAGAACATTTTACGTTTTGCTCCAATATTGCATCAACGTTTCGCAACTTTTTACAATGTTGCAATCTTGCGACGAAATACTTCTACAATGTTGCTACAATCTTTCTGTATTGTAGGTACTTCGCTCATGTATTATAATATAAACTCACGAGACTTGAATTCAGAGACGAATATCTGCGAAATGCAACATTTGAAAATGTGTCAATCGCCTTGTCGATTGTTGTTCACGAAATCAAATGAATTTCAAACCGAATAAATTTTGCGAAATACATAACAAAGAGCGTTGTACAAACGATAAATTTGTTGGTAGACAATAAATATTAAAGACAGAATTAATTCGAACGCTTATTAATTATACGCGCTCGAGTGGATCCGTTCCGTATCTGCGACGATCCGTAAATCGATAAGTTCGATTAGTAATGTCGATTGTGGATATCGCGCGAAAGTATCGAGGCGAGTCGAATTAATGACCGAAACGCGATAGACCGTCTGAAAATATACAAATGAAATTCAAGAATTCATGCACGAAATACATTTTATTGCACAAATTTTACGAAATATGCATTTCCCAGCAAATAAATTGTAGAAACGTTCCGTAATAACGTCACACGAATTGACGACTCGATTCACATGTCGCTCCACGCTCTCGCCTCACCGCAATCACCAGACAATATTTTTTAAATGTTTTTTTTTTAATATTTAAAAACGTTATATTGAAGAACAAATATTTTAAAAATATTTAAAAAACATTGCTTGCTGTTGGGAACGCGGACGGATGTTATATTCAAAGCGACTCACAGTGTAAAACTTTGTTTCTGGCCAATATTCCGATTCGCGTTTAAATTAAAATTTATGATATTTTAAAAGCATAATCATTGTAAATACTTGATTATGGTAATACGTATGAAGAATCGATCGATATATACGTAACGTGTTTCTCGACGATAAGCATCTTATTACGAAAAATTATAATATTTTACATATATATATATATTGTTTGTTTAGTAACTAAATTACACTGTTTAAATTAAATGACGACGGTCGAAAGCAGATCTTTGCGCTCACTAATTTACAAACATTTACAAGATTCCTCAAACTGCGTCGCATATTTGCCATACTTAAGTCACGACAGTTTTTTTTTTTTTTTTTTTTTTTAAGGAGAATCAAGAATTGTAATATCATAAAAATTAAATTGCTAATCATTTTAATAATTTTGATGCTTACAAGCATCTCTACTATTTTCTCTTCTTTCTCAAAACAAAAAAAAAACTAAAGAATTTATTGCGAAAAATATTACTTCGACCAGGAAAAAAAAGGGGATGGAGATGCTTGTAAGCATCAAAATTATTAAATTAATTAACAATTTAATTTGCGTTATTTTAAATATGTCGATACACTTCCGGTTATGACAGGATATCTTATAAATGATACTGCTTATTATTACTTAAGATGCTACATTTAATTTTGTTGTCAATTTAGATAGCTAAAGTCAATCAATGTACATAAATTTAAAAGTTAAATTTTTATTTTTCTGAGACTTCTTTTACATTGTGCGACGTAAAGTTCGATGTTCTCGATTCGAAACATTGCAGAAACGACTATCGCCAGCAGGTATCGTGACGAAACGTCGATAATTACGATTCCCATCCGATATTCGCTCTGAATAAACAAAACCGCGCAAAATATCCGCTTCTGTTTTGAAACCGTCGACTAGATGTGCATAGAAGTCGTTAATCTCGCGATTGATATTCATAGAGCATATATTCACAAAGAACAATCGCGATTTGAACTTTGTCACACTTGCGGTGGTCGTTTCCCGAGATAATGCGACGTACAGCGGAACGACGTACAGCGGAACAATGCTTCTCGTTCGCTCGAGGGTCGACGCGCGAATGGCGATATGACCTCGTGCCTACGATACTGCGTAGCGCGCCGCGCCGTGTATAAACAAATCCGGAATTTGCATGTTATCGAAAATACTAGGGCTGGGAAAGTTACAAAAGCAATTCGTTTATCGAGTCGAAAAAGTATCCCGTAATCAATTGTGAAAAGTAACTCTCGTTATCATTATCGTGGAAAGTAAAGATTCGCTACTTGTTTTTTGTTACAAATATTTTGCTTTTTTACTTTGTACTAAAACAAAATCAAATCAAATATCAAATTTGCTTGATGCCTTTTATTGAAATATTAACGAAAACAATATTATTTTGCATCTTAAATTCGCGAGCCTGCTACAAATTTAAAGGGAAGGATTTGATAGTGCTCAAAATGCAAATTCAACAATTTTGGTTTTTATTAAATTTATAAGTACAGAAATATTTCTACTTTCTTGCTCTCAATTTTATGTTGAAAATTCTGGCGGGATTAATTTTAAACTCAAAATTGTCCTTGAAATGTACGCGTCAATGTAATTTGTTTATAACTATATTAAAATCACAAGGATAAGCGAAAATCGCTAAAACGAAGATCAACGAAAATCACGAATAGGTTCAAAATGTAAAAAGTCACGGTAAAAGAAGCTGTTAAATTTGTTACTGTTCTGAAAAATTTTAACCGCGTTACCGTTGCAGCTGCTGAAAAAAGAAACGTAAGAAAATGCCATTACCAGTTCGCTGTTACTTAAAAAGAAGTAACAGCATTAAAAGTAATTTGTTACTTCCCTGGAAAAAACGAAAATGTTGAACGCCTCAACAAAATAACTGTACGGTACGAATATTTTTTTTCCGCGCATTTCAAATTAAATATGTCACTCGACACATGCGGATCATCGGCCTTCATTTTGCGTTATCTTTTCGCAGACCCGTCGGCGCCATCTAAATCAACAATCGATTCTCATTTGCAGAATCTTCATTAGAGAGAAAGGATCGAATAATTTTCGAGCGACAGTTAAATTAACTACCAGCAATCAATCTGTCAATAGCAGTTGATTGCTACGTTACGTAGTGTCTGCGTGCAAAGCTCACTTCAGACGCTACATAATTCATGACAGAATTTTATTTGCAGTTCCACGTGCACTGTAAAATATGCAAAACGCGTTTGTGGAATCAGAACAAGCGCACCTATATACAAAATACACGTAGAAATACATAATCAATATAACGCGGTACATGAAATTACAAATACAGTTTGGACAGTGAATTTTGATGCGAATTGTAGATCATGCAAAACGATGAGCATAAGAAATTAATGCCGAAAATCAGTTAAACGGTGAAGCTCAACTGATTTTTTGCTCAATATATTATACTTTCAGCAATAAAAATCAATAAAATGAATAACACATGGGGGCTTTATTTGAGAATCTGACTAGGCCAATTTTATGCGATGTTAAATTTCTATTTCTATCGTTTTATAATTTGGAAGCAATTTTGACATTATTAGGACTTTTAATCTAATCACTGAAAGACAGTGATAATCACTAATAGATAATCACTTATAAGTGAATCTAACTAGGTCAATTTTATGCGATGTCGAACGATAATTTGTATTTTTATCGTTTTATAATTCGAAAGCAATTTTGACACGTTTACATTAGGACTTTTTATCTAATCACTGAAAGACAGTGATAATCACTAATGGGTCACAGTTATAATTAGCATTGTAAATCAGTACGATAACACTGATTCAGACTGAGATTACTATTGTTTTCAAAGTATACATAAAATGTAATTGTTGTGGGACATTCTGCGGTTTATGCTATGTAATTTACATAAATCTTCCTAAATCGATCTTCCACGAACTTTTATTTCAAAATGAAGCGAGCGTATTTACCATGACAAGCAAAAAACTAAGTTTCATAGCGGCAAATTGTGAAGATATAATATAGCGTAAAGACAGATGAAGTCGACTCTCGATCGAGCAAAGGATGACGAGAAAAAAAAATAAAATCAAATTTTTCACAAAATTGAATCATTTTAACGCAATGTTGCGTTAATAAAAAAGTTAAAAGACATGGAAACGCGATTTGCGCACGAGTTTTATTCCTATAAACCGTTTCCAGCGGAAATTGGAAACGATGTACAGGCTTTACGCAGGGATACGGCTTTTAATCACACTTTCAAACCTGTCAATCAAGCCAGCGTGAGTCATTTAAATATTGATTATGAACGCACGTGCGCAGCTTTCATGTCGTTATCAAAATGTTATCGAGGTTGACAATTTCTTTCTCTCGCAAAAGCGATAACATTGTGCGCGGAAATTAGCTTTTTTAATCAATTACACAAAGCGGTATACAGCGTAATACACGCAAAACGATCTATCCAAAAGTTGTCGCGCTCGCGAAAAAAGGAATGCCATTTGATATTTGAATGTAACAGATGCGTAGAAACGGCATATAAAGAGCGGCGAGATAAATCCAGCCTCCCGTTTTCAGGAAAGGGCTACAGCGGCATAAATGAAGAGATCATCTGGATCAGCATAGGCATGGGGATCACCATAGCCATCCTGATCACCATTGCGCTCTGCTACATCGCCCGTGAAAAGTGTCGTAAGCGGCATGAGGGATACTACACGTCATGACGCATGTTTCCGCCGCCCTCGTGGGCGTCCTGGTCATTTAGCCCGACGACACCAGGAATCCTTTTCAGTCCGACCACGTCAAGGGGTAAACCGCGGGCTTACTACATCACCGTCTGAACATCCCCTTCACGCCTTTCCAATGGAAAAAGCCCTGGTAGCCGCGTCAAAATATGAATGAGCGTGAAAGGAAAATTCGTGCTTTTCTCTGCATTAGTGAAATAGCGACGGTCGCGTCGCATCATGAAAACGATTTTCTCAATCAGGAAAATCCGGAGATTATGACAAAAATCTCCGTGATTTTATCTTCCCCTTAAAAAAAAAAAAGAGTCATTCGAACAAAAAAAAGAGATTGAGAGGATTAAGAGAGTTAAGAGGATTCTCTAATTGAAACTCGAGGACGGATAGATCGATTAAAAATAGAAAAAAAGCAAAAAGAGAAAATAACGTCGCGCGCGCTTCCATTGTTAGAACTTAAAGACCAGCGGAATACGGTTTGTTTATACGGGAAAATCGATTTCAAATTTCTTCGCGAGCGTAAAGTTTTATCATCGGTACATAGACTCTTCGCATTTAGCGTTCGAAATGCGGAACGTGTTCGCAACGGTATCACGCGTTGGCAGGGCTATTTTTCCAGAAAGAGAGAGAAGGAAGGGGAGTAACTTTCGCACCATTACGCACACTAGAAGCAGCAAAGATTCTCAAGAAAGGGAAGACTAATATTACCTCAAAGGCTTAAAGGCTACAGGATTGGAAAATAACGCGTTTCTTGCTCTTAGCGTTATACATATATATATATTTTTTTTTTAGTAAGAACGTTATTTTTCTATTTTATTAACTGTGACGGTAAGGTAGTTGAATTTTTTCAGTAACAAAATTAACATTACTTTTATCGTTATCTTTTACGTTTTATTTGTGATTAGTTGGGTTGTGTATGCACTGAGAAAACAAAAGTGTTCACTTGACTAAGTCTTTTAACATAATTTTTTCAGTTCAAAATATTTAAGTGTCTGACTTAAATGTATAAAATGTTTGAATTTCAGTTTAAGCATTCATGTGTTTAACTTAAATACATAAATACTTAAACTGAAAAAATTCAATCGAGTTTCTCAGTGCGCTTAATTTCCAGTCTCCAGCTGATACAGCCCGTTGTTACAAATGCAGTTTTAAGATGTCATAAGCGAATCGTATTGTCGCGTACATTTTAAAGACAGCTTTGAATTTGAAATCGTTATGTTGAAATTTTTTAACACGACACTGATGGTGCAAAAAGATATAAATTTTGCTGTACTTGTAAATTTAATATAAATCAAAATTGTTAAGTTTGTATTTGAAATATTTTTAAATCTTTCTTTTTGCGGTCATTCTTACGAATTTAAGATACAAAATAATATTGTTTCCATTAGTGTTTCAACAAGAAACGTTAGAAAAGTAAAAGTTTCATGTTAATTTGATCTTGTTTTGGCATCAAAAATGGAAAAAAAGTAGCGAATCGTTACTTTTCATGTAACGATAATGATAACGACGAGTTTTGAAATGACTTTCAAAAAGACGAGCTGCTTTCGATTTTTCCAATCCTGGCTATGAAGATTCCTATCTGAAATGAGAACGGATAGACCAGCACGGATCTATGGTAAATCGGCGACTGTCACCCGCAACGGCAACTATGAGGTAATACTACAAGTAGTTTTCTCCGACGTTCAACAAATTGTGATTTCTTCCGAACGCACCCGAGCTTTGTATCTAGACGGTAGAGCGACATGTGTGTACGAGAGTATATGCGAGAGTATAGTCAATGGACCATTATTCTCATTCGCGCCTGTACGTGTCCTCGAAAGAGCTTTCCGGTGTTAAAACGTTTCTAAAAGGCGACGCAACGGGACGCCCGTGCAGTGCACTTTAACTAGGTAGTTAAAGTGCACTGCACAGATAAAGTAAATGGCAATTATCTACTAGATGGGGGCGACCCGACTGCTTGACAAATATAGATGAAGTAAAACTAATGATGACGACCTTTATTCTCAGAGAGAAACTCTTATCTTAACTCTTTTCTTTTTTTTTTAATTCAAATGCGAGGGGAAGAAGGAAATTGACTTTGCAATGTATCTTTGTTCCATGAAAATTCTCGTCTCTTACATTCGAATTAAAATAATTGCCGCTCGCAAATGGCTCAAATAGCTAGACGGAATAAAACTGAAGAAAGCTCAAAGGAACTTACATAATTCTCAATTTTAATAATCAAAGCGTTATCTTGGCTTCACGTTACGCGCGCCCCAATTAGATCACGCTTTAATTTTCGTCCATCTTTATCGCGAACGTGAACTATTAAATATTTTTCAAAGGACTAAGAAATAATACGTAATAATTCGCGAACATGGTACTGCATTTGCGAAGCGTGCATCGTAATTGACAAATACCAGACTTCACGTAACAATTATTTTCCGATTCAAGAATTCGTTGATGCCGGAAACGTTAACAAGTCCCGCAGAGACTTTAATCCTTACGCGAATCGTTCACCTGGGGGGCAGCGCGAAGGAGGAGGATAATTTAAAAGATTAAGACGTTTTTCACACGTCTCGCCGACGCCTTTCAGATAATTGCCCGGGTATTCTCATCACGAATGCGAATGATACCGCGCGGAATCGTTTTCATTACTCATCCGGCGCTCTTTACCCCGGGACAAATGGAAGTATCTCATCAAAGTGTTCCCAAGCAGAAAATTCTACTCTAAATGAAAGTGCGGTGATTTACGGCTATGACGAGCGATTTCACGGATCACGCGAGCAGATCCCTCATCGTTGTCCGCAAAACTGGAAGCCGGGAGCATCAGCTCTTATTAACGATTATTAAAGCGGTCTTTACGCTTCCCTCTTAATCGCGCTTGTCGTCTTCATATACGACAAGCGCGACTCTATATTATTGGCAAGCGATCGATTAAATCGTGAGCTGAATAATTCCGGAGCTGGATAAATCTTTCATCGTCGTTTACCGCAATTAACTCTGCCATCCACCGAAAACTTCAATATCCGTTTATATCCGCGACGCGTGTTGCCGCGGCTTGTAAAAGTTTAATCCCACGTTGTTTCCCCGCTTCCTTTCCGGCGCTTGGGAAAATATCGCTTGACTCTATCGGAGATCGCTCGCCGACACGCCTTCCCGCTTCAATCGATACTTCGATTGCACTTCGTATTATTGGGCCGCCTCTTGCAGCTGACGATAGTCCCAGGCGCCATGCGTTTCCGTCGAACGTATTATGTACGTACGTTTCCCACGGCGACGTGCAATCCGACCTGCTCGCGTAACGCGAGCAATCTCCGAACAATTTAATCATATCATTAAAAGTTTTAATTGCGCCCCATACAACTTTTTCTTTCGTCTCGATTGAGACAAATGTTTGTTATTTAGGGGAGAGCTGCCAAAATGCGTGTCGGTCTCCTAAAGCGTACCTTTTCAATATTTTTACTTCATGTAAGCGATATGTAGTGACAGAAATAAAAAGTAAGATGTAAGTAATATATAGATAAAAATTTAACAAGTTTTATTTTATTTTGTGCATATTCTATCAGTATTTTGGAAAATCAGATAATAGCTCATGTAAATTTTCGTCAACTTATGCAGCTTCTAATAATGTTATTATGCAATTTTATTTCGAATTGTTGTATTTTCATAAAAGAAGACTCGACGCAGAATATTTTACATTCACTGTGCATACATATTTATAATTATTTGAAAATTAAATTGATACTTTTATAAACTCTATCAAGTTTCCTACTATACTAATTCGTACTACTACAAACTTTTCTACAGAGAAATGATACTAACGTAAGATTGATAATAGTAAAACTAGTAAGTGCTACGAATAAAAATATGCCGATTACAAAAATTAATTCAAGTCAGTTTTATTGTTGTTTGTTAATTATTAAATATTTCATCTCTTCTTCGATAAATTATTAATAAAATAAATATTAGTTAATGGTTTCCTATATTTTCAAGTGTTATACTTTGATTCGTAAATTCGATATTTTCGAAGACGATACGATTTAAGAGACCATAGATACGCTGTACGCAACCGGTTTTCTAAGTCGCACCTTCCAGCATGTTACAGAAAAAAAGCGTATAACAAATTAATTTGTTATTACTGAAAGGTTTAACGTGTAATAATAGATGACTGAAACATCGAGTTACAATTTTGAACTTTGATTTGCATCCAAAACAACACTAAATGCGAAATATAATAAAAAATGGCAACTCTCCCTTAAAAAAAAAAATTATATTAAAAAAAGATTAAATTAATGCAAATTTAAAAATGCTATATTTTAACGTGATTTAAGCTTACTAGTCCTGCAAGAAATTTTAAATGTAGATAGAGCTTCACGTTACTCAAACGAAGTTCTGATATTGAAAGACGTAATTCTCGTCAAAATATTTCCGTGGTGCAAATCGCGTTACTCAACGAGACCTCAAGATTACACGATAAATTGAATACGATCGCAAAGTGCGCGAGTCTATAGTAAGAAAGATATTTATAGTTATAAAACGAGAGAGCGTCGGAAGCATCTTCGGGCACGTCTTTTTAGCTTTATCTCAGGCGTGTTCTTGCGAGTGTCGCAATACGTCCAAGTGACTTTCTCTATCGCGTAGATTGCACTCTCATTAGATAACTTCGAAACTTCGTCTGTGCGTCAACGTAATTAAAAGGGGTACTTAGCTACGTAGTCCCGAGGCTACGATTAATTCCGTATAACTTAAGAATCCTGACCAAACTCTAGAATATACTTCTGAGATTACACTCGGGCCTCACAATCTGAAAAGATATCGATCTTTAGAGTATTTATCGTTAGAACAACAGGTTTCTCTCCAAAGCGTGTTCCCCGCGAAATGGTTGTCGAGGAGTTTCGCGAGATATTAGCTGTTGAAAATCCAAATAGCGATCTTTCCCAAAGATCTATCGCAAATTTGTCCTATACGTGTAAAAGTGTGTGAATAAAATAAATGTATCATAATTTAAAAAATTTTAAATATTTCGTGGCCAACAGTGTTGGGAGGCTGTTTTTTGTTAGAATTAAATATTTGTTGTGACGTGGCTAAAAGAAATGTTGTGCAGCTATCACGTAAGGATTTGGCGGGTGCGAAGCGACCGGTTGCCAAAAAAATCATTAAAATATAATAATTTTTCCTCTAAACGAGTAATAATTTACGCGTCTGTAAAAATACACGTCGGCCAACGCACGATTATCCGCTTAGCCTTCAAGTATAAAAAAAAATTTTATTAATAACATCTATTTTTTTCCTCATCTCGGTTGCGACTGATACATAAATATCATCTCGATATAACCAACATATAAATTCTGTTATCTCAAACTGCCAATTATCCTTGCAAAATTGCGCCATGATTGCATTGCAATCTAAATCGAGCTAAAAGCTGACAATTCGTTATTTATTTTGGAGCAAGCGCACATATGTTTGTATATTTACTTTGACAAATGGAAATGCATCCACAGCCGTTGTGTAAAGCCAGAGCCGCGCCGTGAATGACAAGTAGTCTCCGTTTCGCGTTTAATCAATCGCGCAGAATGAGGAAGGCCCAATTGCAATTGGCGAAATCATTAACTCAAACGAACTGTCTTGACGACCGGTGACCTCGCACATAATGAAGATGAATGTTCCTCGCGCGTGCGATCCACCGTCTTGTGGACTTTAGACATACATGTATGTTTGTACTTTATAATAATTGTCGAGAGAACTTGTCTCTCGCATTAATGGCCGGCGCTTAGCATATAGGGGCATGTATGTATATGTAAATGTGTATGTATATTTTACAAATTTTAATATAGTGTGTATTCAAAACGCGAGGCATTATGCACACCGATCGTATGTGTACTTTATAGTTTGTACATCTACTGAAAGTAGAAAGAGGATGGCATTCAGCATTACGTCTACTGCAAATGACCAAATTCATAGATCGATGTACTTCTTCATTTGTAATGAATAAACTGTTGTATCATATTCAAGCTTCATGCGTCGCATTTTTTACCCCGTATTTCGAAACCGCAAACTGAATTATTGAAGACTCGCAATGATATACGTGACAGTTGGGAATAAGGGAGACAACGTTTTACTCAAAAAGCTCATTCTCTTTCGTCAGTTATTAGGAATTTAAAAGGCTCATATCTGGAAAATGGAATAAGCAATGGTGAAAGAGATGTATTGCAATGACGTCCAAGTCAGTGATATACATCTTTGTACATTTATTTTGCAAATTATTTTCAAATAATGATAATTGCTAATAATAATATTAATAATAATAATTGTATCTTTTGATGCCATAACACCAAACAATTGACCATGCCTACTTAAGTAATGTACAGCGCTTAACAATTAATAGAGATTAGTACCGACTCTCATACATGTAGCTATCGCAGGAACTCTCGTGGCAAATAAAGAAAAAAAAGTGAGCTGCCTCTGATCATTTGCGCTCGTCGTTTCGTGTTCTCGCTCCATTACTACTGATATTAGCTCCCGCTACTTCGCTTTTGTAAAATAAAACAGAAGAAAAACATTAAGCTTTTTGTGTCTGTATGTGTAAACGCACGTGTAACGTAATTGCTGTACGCCGCGCACTTTAAGCGGCAAACTCTGATATATACAAATTTTCCCCGGACCACTGCGCTGTCTTCTCTGCCGGCTCGTATCTATATGTTGAAATATCCATGCAATAAGAAAAAAAATAAAATCGATGTAACATCTCGTCTAATTTATTATTTGAGAAATATAACATGAGTATAAAAAGGTAATAAACTATAGCAAATTTTGAAAATTGACTTTTCAATGTAGCAAAGTTTCACTTATTTAGGCAAATTAGGCAGTAAGATATGTCTATATCTCAAAATATTTAAAAATATTTTAAAGCGTTCTGATTTTAATTTATATACATAAATTCAGTCGTACTCGAACCGCCAGAGATACGCGTGTGAAAAATTAACGATAAAGAACAGTTATATTTGCAAAACATGATTTCTTTATAAGCTCACATATGTTTTTACTTCCTAATCTTTTCCTTATAGACATATATGTGCATACAAGCATACAACAATAAAAATCAAACACCCATCGCGCATACATTCGCACACATACACATATACACAAAAATACTCTCTCTCTCTTTCTCTCTGTTGCTGGGAGAAATATTGTGGTGTTTGAATTAACATTTCAAAAAGTAGGCAGAATATATTGACGAATTGCTAGACAGACGGTATAAGAGTATAATATTAAGTGGTATTGATGAGAGAGAAATTTTAATTTACACAATATATTATTAAATTTATTACTAAACCTGCCTTGAAATTGATCTAATTGCGTGCCGAACACAAACAGCCTCGATTTTCGTTTCTTCTTTATATATACAATTATATATTACTCGTAAAAAAACGAAAAGCTCTCTGAGAAGATCTATTTCAAACATCCCGTCCTGTCTGAAGACCGAACTCGATAATTTTGAACAACACTTAAAATAAGTACACCATACGAGTCATAAATTTTACCGAAATCAGCTCGTTCGCAAAGATGTCGTGACTGGCCCATTAACACCGACAATTAGATAGGTGCACTACTCAAATAAAGACGCGACAAATCGATTGACTAATAACAAAAAACGGAGTAGGACGACAACAATTTTCTCCAAGAAAATCGTCTTGTACCATTTTTTTTTCCAATATCACATTGCGATATAACTTTACAATGTCAATTTGCATTCGATAATGTAAAGTTAATACGTAAAGTAATATACAGAAAATTCCGTTGATTCACGAAACCGAATAGTCGACTTGTGTACAACAGATGTATATCAGACAATCGAGATCGATGTAAAAATGCGCACAATTTGTCGCGCTCGGAAGACCTAATGAAGAAATGCCTTTAAAAAGCGATACTTTCATTTTTTAATCAAAAGATCTCGGCTTTCTTCGAATGATTTCCTCAAATAATTAAGTCAAATGACTCGATTTAATCAAGTGAATTAATCACAATCTGATTTAACAAGATGATTTAATTTGATTAAAATCAGCAGGTCAAAGATTGTGATTAACTTCGTTGATAATACCGTGAAAATCACACTCAAAAACGCAATCTTTTGATTATCATTACAATTGCACACGCGATTGGCACGTCTCCCGTGACCAGCGTGAAATGTGAGCTTATGACAAAGTTTACATGTGTCTATGAATTATCGAGGTACCGTCTGTTGGACAAGATAATTTCTTAGGTTTAGATCCCCATCACACGCAACACTTAGTGCATCCTATGGCGGAACATCACGAGGCGTACATCCTATTAATTTCATGTTGATAACGTTCCTGAACCGCTTTTCTTTTGAGCTTAAACGCCGCAGTAACTAGACCCATGTCGGGTGACCATTGCTCTGCACACAATTTCACAGCACCGGGTATTTCGAACCTTTGGAGCTTACCTACAATTGACAGAGAAGTGGTTAAATAAGAGAGATAATAAAATCTATTGACAAAAATAAAAATAAAAATAAAAAATATATAAAAACGTACATTTCTTCGCTTGCTCGACAAGTTCTTGAAGTACCGCTTTCTCGATCTGTGGACTGTTACAGAGTTCCTCAAGGCTCTTGCCAGTTAAGCCTAAATTACTAGCGATCTCTTCCAAATAATGCGGATTAGGTACGACCAATGCCACTGTGTACGCCTTATTCGCATCGCCGTACACGCAAATATTTTCTACGACAGGGCAAGTCTTTAACTCAGCCTCGACCTTACCCAAGGAAACGTACTCGCCAAGTTGCAGTTTAACCAAGTCTTTCTTTCGATCTGTAAATAAACATTCACATCGTCAGAAAAATATCAAAAATAATAACTGACTAGATATTTTTTAAAGAAATAAAAAAAAAATGCTTTTGTGCGGTATTTTTTAATGACATACCAATAATTTTAATAGAGCCATCTGCATGAAACTCGCCGATATCGCCTGTTCGGAACCACTGTCTGCCATCCTCTTGGAAGAAATCTTCTTTCGTTTTATCCGATAGTTTATAGTAACCCGCGGAAACTATGTCGCCACCGATCACGATCTCTCCTCTGGGATGCGGGTGGTCTTGGACTCGATAACCAGCTTCTTCCCAGTTCTCCAATCTGATATCGCAAACCGTAGTAGGTGCCCCGACTCTTCCAGTGGTTCTATCGTACTCTAAAAAAGAAATATATGACGTGACAATATGAACATCTAATGATTACGTTACGGTTCTTAAATACATACGATCCATAACGGTTGCGCAAGAAGACGTTTCCGTGAGGCCATATCCTTGAGTCACAGTGACGCATAAGCAGAGTTTCACTTGATTATGAGTATCTGGACTGAGTGGAGCGCCTCCGGAGAGAACAAGCCTAACGTGACCACCGAGCACTTGCTTCGCGGCGCCAAAAATGTATTTGTCGAATAAAGGTGTTTCATAGCCTCGCTTCGTCCACTTTAATTTGTATTCATACGCAAAATTGAAGATGGCTTGTCTGAACGGGCCAGATTTCTTTACTTTCTCGTTTATTCCTTTAGAAATGCGATCGAGAATAAGCTGAAACAATTTTATATTCCTATTAGCATTACCTATAAAAGTTATATTAAAAAAAATACAAAATTTGATAGAAAAAAAAGAAAACATGTGTATACTAAAATATTTTTCTATTTTTTATTTACAAATATTTAAAAAGCCGAAACGTTCAGATTTTACATAATGTAAAGTCAAATATATTGTGATAATCACATAACCATTTACTATTTACTAACCTGTTTGGCTCTTATACTTTTTCACTCTTCTCAATTTTATTTATGAATTAAATAACTCGAGATATATAAATAATTTACAAATAGTTTAATAATTGAACAATTTTCTTTTCAAGTTAAAGGTCTAAGTAGTAAGAAGAAATTGAAAGATTTACAAAGATGACTCACCGGTACTGCGGTCAAGCAAGTTGGATGGAGAACGGACGCATCACCCTTTGATCCCCTCTGAATCTTGCTACTCGAATCGATAAGCGTAAGCGGCGAACTATAACCGATGGGTACTCCGTTCAAAAGACACACGCTCTCGGCCAGTAACTCAAAAACATGAGCCAATGGCAAGAAACCGAGAAAAACGTCATCCGGAAAGATCTCGACAGCATCGCAGAATGCTTTCAAAGTACTTAAGATATTTTTGTGAGAGAGAAGGACGCCTTTTGGCACTCCGGTCGAGCCAGACGTGTACATAATTATTGCGGTGTCATCGCTCTTCGGCGAATTAGCACTCGCACTCGACTTGTTGCCCATTTTGACAACGTCAGAGAAGGGTAGCAGTTGCACTCCATCCTGAAACAAGCGTACGCAATAAAAAATACCTAAAAGCAAAAAAAAGAGCATATGCATACGAATGGTCATAAATGACAATCTAGTCCTGCCATCAACGATTATGTAATAACAGCCACTCACAGTCAATATTATAACTATTAGGCAAAAACTTGTAAAAGAACATAAAATCAAAGACTCATGTGCGTCGCATCTGATAACCGGTTATTCAAAATGTTAATTAATGTTACACAATGATTATTTTATTAAAACTTACGTAACCATAAAAAAAGAAAGTCTGAATAAAGTCTCTGTATACTTACGACTTAACTCATCAAAGTCAAACGCCAATTCGTATTTAAAACTAATATTTCAAATGTACCTTATAACCTTTGGTGCTAGTCGGTTTGAGTTGATCTTCCAAATAGATAATTTTCTTAACCTCCGGCACCATGTCCAGCAGACGCTTGAATTTCGGCAGAAGTTCATGGCTGGTAATAACAGTATCGACTTCGGTTTCGTTGATACCGTGAGCGATAGCCTCGTCTCCCAAAGTCGCGTAGATCGTTACCACGGTGAAATTTTGCTTGAAGCACGCGTGTGCTGCTATCATCCATTCCGCTCTCGTCTCGGCGAAGATAACGATATTTTGACGTGGCTTCATACCAAGTTCTGCCAAACCTCGTCCGAAGGAAGCTGCCATCTTGTCGACTTCGCTAAACGACTTCCATTTGTACTCTCCCATTTTATACTGAAAAATAAATTGAATTCCACGAAATTAGTTTCCCTTCAACCTTGACACCAAGTACAACAATAAAAATATATAGACATGTTGGTTCCTCTTGAGAAGATTTTGTCCTTCAATTTCTTCTCTAACATTTTCATTTCTTGTATATAAAATAAAAACTTTGAGTATTAAGAGCATTAAAAGATTTGTTAAACGTCCACGTTACCTTTTTGAAGATTCTGCCATTAGGTTGAGGCTCATCCTCCTCCGCTAAGATTTGCCTAGTACCAAGACACCTTTTATCGCCGTGCATCTTGGCAACCCAAAGGAGCACCTTTTCCAGAGTATCGACCTTTTCGCGCTCGAGCATAACGTGCATCGGTTTCGGGGAATCGACGCTTCTGTACGTGACCTGATTTTCATCTTTGGAGATCGGACGGGCCTTGATCCTCCTGGAGGCCTTACGCTTCTCCCATGGTCGCTGAAGTATGAGATACACGGGGAAGGTCAGCAAGTCGTACATGTACGACAGAGCCTTGATCGCGTGGATCGCGCCGTAGATCCAGAAACCTTCCATTTCCCTGTTAAACATTTAAATGACCACTCAAATACTCGCATTTTAAATGTCGCTCCACTGATCAGAAATAACCTTCAACTACTTGTGAAATTTAGGAGTAAAACAAATTATACAACGAATGCAAATAAATATACGTAGACTAATAAATAGATCTTTCTCATTTTCACATCCTTTTGAAAACAAAAAGGATCATCATCAGTTATATAATTCTACCGTTGTGCTCTACCTCTTGCAGAAAAGATATAAAGTTTGAACATTAGTTATTTATATTCTCGCAACATTGTCTTATCGGATACCACAGTATCTTCTTTTATTTATCTATACGAATTATCTACTCGAAGCAGTGAACGAGAGTAAAGGCTATCATCAATAGAAATCATGCGTCACATATATGTTCTATAAATATAGTCATAAGTCAGTAATGGACACTATCTAGTAAATGCGGAATAAGCAACCGATAAGCGGCCAATTAATCATTGGAATTAATTTCTTCATGAATTTCTACTGAATTGGCGATTTTTATCTATTTTAGCAACGCACTTAAACATAACACTTATCATGCTGCGTGAGTAGAAAAGAAAGAGGAAGCGCTCTTAAAGACATATATCTGTCAATAGTTGAAGTGATACGATAACAAGCTATTGAAGCAATAAGATACAAGTTCAATCGTACGGTATCGGCGGTATGTATCAACAATTATAAGAATGTAATCGTATACTCCTTCAGCGGAGAGCTAGGAAAGCGTATCATTTAATTAAAGCTTGTCTTACAGCGTCACCTCGAAGTGAACATTACTGTTGCTTCTCTGATGCTAATGAAAAAATTAATCATGTTTCCGCTTAATCCACAAAAGTCGTTCGTACATATCTCCTTTAATGGCGCGTGTCATATGCATGTATATCCACAATCGATTTTCAATGCGCCAATGAAGAGAAAATATTTCACACGTTGACAATATTTTTTTTTTTACGATAAGACAGGAGATACGTTTGAATGGTAATCTAATCGATACTTAAATATTTAAGAAAGATTTTGCCTGTTGCAAGAGATAATTTGCAAGCTGCAGGAAACATTTTTCTCTTCCTTCTAATTGTTATGATGCATTCTTGGAAAGAATGGCTTCGTTAAAGCATTTAAAAATTTAGCTGGATACAGTCACTGACAATAATTTTAATAAGCCATCAAAATAATTATACTCAAGCTGGTTGCTAGAATGTCGAAAATTAGCAGCGTTGTTCATTGTGCTTAAACGTCTTTTATAATTATTTTCATCCATCCACCTCTAATTATTAAATGTTTCAGCAAAATCGTTCTTTCCATGTGGAAGCAAGAGTAATCATTCTTTTTTATCTTTTATAAAACAAGACTGCTAGGCCTAGCTGTTTATAACCGCGAGGAAGAAATAAATCCCGAAAGCTAATTTCACGTCCATCCCGCGGTCACAGGTTTCGAGAGGTCAAGCCCGATAAAATATCAATCCACCCGAGCGGAACAAAGTCAATTTAGACCAGTGGACTCGCATATCGATTTCTTTTTATTCTGCCACTGATTGCGTCATATCGTATTCGCGATATATCATCCCTGAACTTTATACGACGCACTTATGCCGCCTCTCACTCCCTACGTCGTTGTACAGCTAGGTCAATAGTTACTTCACGCTGCAATACGGTTATTAATCAAGTTTCTTTTGATTTTGCTGACCATCGATCGTGTATATGCACCGGTCAGACGGTGTCGCGCCGTATAATGCCGCGTGCATTTGATATTGCATACCAGGAGCAAATACGAGTTATGTCACGGTCAATTTCTGCAATTCAACTTAAAATGGCAAGTAGATCTGACGCAAGCTTTGATTGATATTACACAGTTTACAAAAGTATACATACCGAAAGCAACAAACTTTACAGTTCTCTTTCTTTTGCCAATAAATTAAACCTAGGTAAAGGACGTTTGAATAAAATGATTTTTTTTTATGAAAAGGATTAAAAAAAATTATATTACAATCTGTTTCTCGTTGTCACAATGTATGGCGGACGTTTCATCACATAAATCTTCTGTTCCGATATTCCTGGTATTGCGACACGGTCGTCTGAACACTAATTGCAGCGTTCCAAGCAACCTTGTACTTTTGTAACGTCGTTGTTGTTATTGTTAATATGTGTACAAATATAATGCTACTGCAAAACGTTACGACGTTCAACGTTCACACGCTACAATGTGCCTTCGAGTAAACGTCAGACGCAAAAGGAATAAAAAATTATTATTACATGATTCAAAAGCAATTAATAATACTTATACCTGATAATAATAATGTGCCTGTTTTCATCGTGAGAGCATTAAAAAATTAAATGTGTAATGTACGATAACATTCAACGTAAGACGATAGAAATTGAATCTACATTAAGAGTCGTATAAGAAGGAATAGCACCTTCATAATTACATAATTCATGAGTCTATAAGTAGAAGGAAAATAGAGAAATGGGACAAAGATATCGACGTACGACGCCAGTCTTTGAACTGCTTTTTGAAAATTTTATGGAACGCTCATACGATCGATATGTAGAAACGACTAGAGATTCCTTTAAGGATGTACAGGACATTTCTCAAAACATTAAGAAAATTATGGAAAAATTATAAATTGTTTTATATTGCATTTTTTTTTTCTTAATGTGGTAAAAAGTAATTTAATTTTTAATAACAAATGTAATAAATAAACTATAAAAAATATAATTATTCACACAACTTTCATATGAATACAGTTTATTTAAAATGTTAATATTAGACAAATTTTATTTACTTTGCAAGGACTGTACGACCAATACAACTTTAATCAAAGATACAGATTTTAGGAAATAGTAACTACTTGAAAATCTCATGATACAACATTATAGTATGACAAGATCGAAGTTGAGTTGTAAACAGATGTAACCTTATTTTTTTTATCAACTGAATCTTCATTTATCGTATCTCATGTCTCATACATTTTAAGTTGGAAATGTTGAAAAGAAATCTCATTAAATTGACACCACATATATACAATTATATCATAGAATTTATGATTTTACGATAAAGAACATTTAATGGCGCTGATAGGCTTCCTATACGACAATCAAAGGATTAAGATCAAAGTATTATAAGAGAAGACACCCAGACAATACGCAATCGAGATTCCAATATCGTTACGGACTTTGGACGTCGGCGGTTTCATGTTGCACGCGGCGAACGAATGGAGCCAACCGGTCTCTCGGGTCTTATCTGTGGTCGAGTACGTGTCCAAAAGGTCTCCGTGCGTATAGCGGAAGTCAAAGGGGGACGAAGAGGGGCATCTGCTATGCCGTAACAGGCGTCTCACGGTCAAATGCCGGAGTACATCATCCGTCGTCGGTGCTCTCGTGGTTTATCTTTCTCCGCCGATTTGTCGCACAAACCCCTCCTCTCCCGAATAAAAACTTTTTTTCCCTCGCGAGAGACGAACAAGGTCCAGCGAAACGAGCAGGAGTCGCGACATGAGTTCGGATTACGCTGTAATTTGTTATTCCCTTTGCAATGCGTCTAATACTCGACGACATATCCTTTAAATTTTATTTGTCAAGTACATTTCAAGACAAAAATGTTTGATTAAAACAGACTGAAGCAGTGAGCTTTGCAGAAGAAGTATCGTAAAGATAATATGGCAACGTAATAACGTAGGGATAAGAGAATTAAGTAAACTTATACAATATTACAGTCGCCCTTTGTTCTGATGAGAAATCGATGTCAGTGTTACGAAATGTTCATTCTCTTTTCTCATCTACGACGATTACAAGGCAATGAATTTCAGCTTTATTCCAGTCTATCGGAATTCCGACAAAAAAATTTTCCATAATTCATGCAGCCATAATGATAAAGTAATGATACGTTACTTTATCTAGCTCAAACACGTGTGAGATCGTGCTAGGTTCATTAAAAATTGATATAAAATGGGAGTGGCGGAGTCCATTAAAAATAAATATCCTACTATCTTGACTGTTTCCTTGAACGTAAATCGATGCAGGTTAAATCTGTATCTCGTAATGTGACTAATGTGCTCACTTGAAAATTTAACGATTAACACGTTTTCACATATCTGACGTATATTAAATACATTACACATTAATGCATTTAATCAGATAAAATGTTAAAGTAGATAAAATTACACAGAATACACAAAATTCACAAAAAAAAGGATAACCATAGATAAGAGCTACGCAGAAAATGATTGGAATGTAACGCAAACATTTCAACGGCATTTCACGTCGCGTTGAACTGCGAAGTTGCTGTGGAAAAATCCTATTGTAAAAAATTTATACAATACTTTTCCAAAGGGAATTGCAATCGACCTTGTAATAATATCGATTGCACATATTCTTCGCTGCTATCTCTATACAATAATTGATCTAATATTTCTCTAAGAAAAAAATGGAAAAGATACATGCTTACAACTGTACGTTCTATAATACAGCAACGTGAAATTCTGAATTTAACTTATATACCATGCTGAATTCATTAATTTAAACGAGAGATTTGAATCACACGAGTCACATATTTTTACATAAAATACTTAACATATGATTCACAGTATCGCATGCCGATAACATAGAGAAACAAAATCGTCATGCTAAGATGAATAAGAGATAAATAAATTAAAGCGATAGAAATAGTTAAATAATAGCAACAGCCGTTTGATCAGCGGCTAATCCCGGAAAAAAATTTTTGCACATGTATCAAATACGCCCATATATAAATATATAACATATAATTACATATTATAGGTTGGCAAAAAATAATGTCGTTTTGCTTCCTACGTAAGTGAAAGTTTTTACTTCGTATGAAAAAAAAATGCCTTTCATTTAAACAACAAGAGACTCAAATAACAAAATTCCGAAAAAAATCATCTGAAATTATCATCATCGGTCCAATATCAACTTTTCTTAACTAATGATAGTTAAATAATTTTTCCGGAATTTTATTTGCACTGAGGATGACTCCAAAGCGAGTCGGAACGTTCGTTTAATTATACTTGTATTAAATGACTTGTATTAAATAAACTTTATTAATAATTAATTTTGCCTCGCGCACGATATCCGCGCTGTACTCACTGGTCTTTGTATTAAATTACATTTGATTCTCTTGTTATTTAAATTTCTAGAGCCGTTGATTCAAGTACGCATTGTGTTTTGTTTTTCATTTACATAGAGAAAGAATGACGTAAAGAATTTTTTCGCCAACCTAATATAACTATATAAATACACAATTATATATATTTATACGTATATACATAGGGGCATATTTGACGTATAATTATATACAAAAAACTTTTCCCGGGAAGTTGCAATACACGTCATGGAATTTCTACGGCGATATAAGAAGATTAAATTAAATGGGGCGAAAAAATCAGAACGAGAAGAATGCAGATATATAGAGGAAAGCATGGCAATAAAATATAAAATGCGATTTAAATTGTAACATAGAAGGAGATCGCAAAGAAACGTGCTGCAATGCGACGAGGCTTAAATAAATCAAAGAGTCCGAGGAGGGTTCATCGGATGCGTTTCGAGAAGTTCTACGAGCGAGACCCACAGGCACGTTTAATTTAACGTGGCCGTCATGGGCCGTTTCGCATCCGGGAGCGCCGAGAGTAGAAAATGCGACAGAGAGAAAGAAAGAAAGAAAGAAAGAGAGAGAGAGAGAGAGAGAGAGAGAGAGAGAGAGAGCTCATGCGGGCGTACATATGCAGCCGTATGACGCGCGATGCATAGCGGTGCAAGGCTCATACATCTACGAGCTACGCAGCGGCGTATTCCCGTGCGTCTACGCTACGACTCACTGTTTATCGTCCACGATCATGGTGGCGGTTCTTTATCCGGTCGCTCTTACTTCCAAGATCGACACTTCACCCGGCGGGGTGCCTCTGTGCGCGATGCGGATTAATCGACACTGCAAGAAAAACCATTCCCAAAGTCGACAAGAGTTAGTGGTATCTCTGGGGTGCATGCGGTGCATTCGAGTACGCTTCTCGTCGCCGAAATGGCCCTCGACACGACGACGACGACAACGACGGTGCTGGGAGCCTTTCGATATCGGCTCGTCTTGGCAGATACGTCGAGAGGGCTTTTCGATCGTTTCTCTCCCGACCTTCGTACCACTAACGTGGACTTATCGACGCGCTCATTGATGGTTAAGAACAGGCAAATAAGGAATTTTCATTTATTCTTGGATGAGATTTAACATAAGCGCGATCGCACGTGCGAGATATATCTATTGTCTATCTTATCTTCAAATGTTTTAAATGTTGATAAAGTATAGACAATTGGTGACGAAAAGACACTTTGCTGGACCATAAACTCCAGTAAATCGGAGCAATACTCGTTTCTTCCAATATAGATTAACTTCATAATCTCGGTTTAAATATTTGCTTGTGTCTAGCTCTAAGAATGTGAAAACGATAAAGAGTAAATCAACTCGAGATTAAAGTTAATCTACATTGGACCGGTATAGATAAACGTAAAAATGGAAATAAAGTACACGTGGTGGTTCGCAGAAGCATATTCACTGTCAACGCAGCATCACGTTTTCAATTCTTCGGCCGACAGTAATATTCCGCAGTCGTAAAAATTCTTTAGGGAAAAAAAAACAATTTTGCTAAAGTACTTAAAAATTAAATTGAATACAGATCTGAAGATAATCTTTATAATCTCGGTTTAAATCATTTCCTGCGTTCTAGTTCTAAGCATTTGAAAGATAAAGAATAAATTGAATTGAGATTAAAATTAATCTATACCGGCAAAGTTGAACGTAAAAATGGAACGTTTTCAATTCTTCCGTAGATAGTAATATTCCGCAATCGTTAAATTTGTTCTTTACGGAAGGAACGATCCAAGTATCTACTGTGTTTAAAAATTCAATTGATCACAAATCTGAAAAATAACTTTGTTAAGCCATCAAAATAATTATGCTGGACTCTCAAACGGCAGAATGTCGGAATTGGCAGAATGTCGAAATTTTTCCAGCATTGTGCTCGTCATGCTTGAACATTCATCACAATTATTTTGATGGTCCAATAAAATTATTTTCAGATCTGTGTTAAGCTAAATATTTAGATACTTCAACGAAATCATTCTTTCCGTGTAGAAATGACTCATTTTCTTAAGTGCAGAATCATATACACTGATAAAACAAGAGAACGATTTTGTTGAAAATACAGATATGAAAATAATTGCTGCATCATTGGACATGGTATCTAGCGATATCTGGCTAGCCAATTCAAGAATATTTCCAAGATATTTCAGGATAAAAATCCTTGTTTCTCCAAGTCAATTAATTAATTTTTATTGCTAACATTGTTTTATATTCAAGTTAAGGAGTCTACATATATCACGAATGAATTACAAAATGCAAACAAAAGAACAATATTATTTATTGCGTTATAAAAATATTAAACAAACATTCAATATAAATGACAGTTGCTTTGCCATATTCTATTTTACAATTCAAGACTTTAAATTTAAGTTTTCTATTGATAATTTGCCTTATTGCACTTTTGAAATTAAAATTTATTAATTAAAACTTATAAATTTACTGCCGTTTCATTAAATTATTAATCTGATTTTCAATGTCCGTACTTGCTTTTAAAAAAGCTCCTTCCAACATTACTTTTTTCTTATTCTTTAAATTCTTTCACAAGTTTATTGCGTTTCTTTGATTCTTCAATATCACGCAATTCTTTCGCTTGGTTTTTATTTTCTTGCAATTGCTTCTTTATACCGGACATGCGCATTGGGAACAAAATAGATAATAGATTCAATTTTTTTTTAATAAAAAAAAAACTCTAGGTCAGATCTAAAATTCTAAGGATTTTCCAGGATTTTCTAGAATACATTAAATTTCAGGACAATTTCAGTACATTCAAGGATCGCTAAACACCGTGTTAAAATAATTACATTGCACTGAAAAAAGTAAAGTAACAAAATTTGGTAATAGTTTTCCAAATCCTTTTCTCAGTGCAACGTAATTATTTTAATAATCCAGCATAATTATTTTCATATCTGCACAAAACAAAATTTAGTATCAAATCAACAATCTTGGTTTCATATATAAACAAGAATATCAAATCTTGGAAGAATTTATAATCTTAAACAGACGTAATTTGCTTACATCAAGAAAATTTTTCTCTTCATGTAAGCAAATCGTGTCTGTTTAAGATTATAAATTTTTCGAAGAAGATTTATATTCTTGCTTATATATGAAACAATGATTGTTGATTTGATATTAATTTTTTTTTCTGTATGTATATTTTCAACAAAATTATTCTTTCAGTGTACATATAACAGTGCGCAATAATAAATCGGAAGTTTTTTATAGTCAAATAGATGCATTACGCGCGTACAAGTCCAACTGCTGCATATGCAACAACTAAATTGCACGCAACAATATAAAAAAAAATTGAAGGAAAAGCACTAGTGAAATATTAATGAATAATGCAAACGGAAAGGCTGAACTGGGCGTAAGTTAAGAGTACGCCCACGGTAATTGATTCTGTCCCTCGGTAAATTTTCCAAACTGAGAAGTCGCCATCTTTCTACATACAGTTCATGATTAACGTAACGACCAATAAGTTCTATTTCGTTACGTTAATCACAAACTGCGGGTATGTACACAGTAAAAAATAAAATGTAATTTTAACATTTTTACGTGTCCCAGAAAGTCCACTCTAAATTTTAAGTTAAAATAACTCAAAAGTTAAGTTAAAATAACTTAAAATAAGAGTTATTTTAACTTAACTTTTGAGTTATTTTAACTTAAAATTTAGAGTGGACTTTCTGGGACATTTTATTTTTTACTGTGTAGAAAGACGGCGACTTCTCAGTTTGGAAAATTTTCCGAGGGACAGAATCAATTACCGTGGATGCACAAGTTGCACGTAATAAACTTGATTTGTAAGAAACGCGCGGTCAATCTTCGCGCCATAAAAAGTGATCTAGCCATCACTCAATAGGTTTTAATCTGATTTACATCCGTCACGCGGTTTTGCCTGTTTAGTGAGCGATGAGTAAGCCCCGACGGGGCGGCTTCACTTACATCTCGTAACCGGGAAAATGCACTCGCGCAATGTAAATACTCGAGGCAATCAGAGCTGGAATCGGTACATCCCTACGCCGAATATCCCTTCGAATATGCGAGACGTCGCGTACGCGAAGAACTCCCCGATATCGTTCGCGATTTGCTCGCCGCGGTCTTCGCGGTCCGTTAACCGCGCGACGATCGACTCGGTCAAGTGCACTTTGCCCCCTGGCACAGGCGTGCACGTGACAATTCGCGGCGGATTGCTTGCATTTCCAGTCGAAACGCGAGCGCGAAGTATAGCGCGATAACGACAGCGACGACCCGAGAGTCAACCCCTGCGGCGCAGAGTTCGGCTCTATTCTGATTGTATACGCAAGATGTACAAAATTCAAAACACGCGATTCTAGCCGGACCAATCGCGTTTCAGCTCGCGCTCGATTTGTATCAAATAAATTATACATTAACACGTAAATTTTTATCTTCATCGCGAAAGTGCAAAGAGCATTTCGATTGCGAACAAAATTTATCGGATTTATGTAAGAGAATTTAAAATGTTCTGCGCCGTATGAAACGGACAAATAAGATGGATGGCAACTAATAGCTAAACAACCAAGATAAATAGTACGAAACTAGGAAAATAATGAGATGTTTGTTTAATTAGTATCGCGCGATGTTTTATATCTCCTCGCCACTTTTTTAACCATGTCCCTATGGGTGTACAAGTAATGTAAATTATTCAATATCGATAGTAGCTATCGAGTAGCATGCAGCTATAAATACAAAAGATATAAACGTGCGAGATATAAATGTACATGTTACTTTTTTCCATCTGTAAAAATAACGTTACATTTTTATTCGTCAGACGTACATCACCGATTTTAATAAAATTTTATGGGTGTGAAATGTTCACTCAAACATTTACTGCAATAAAGTTACGATGTTCAGGCATTCTCGAGAAAATGTTTAAATATCTCTAGCATCTATAGTACTGTTATACTATACTGTACTCTCTAAAGTGTGAAAATCCTGCCATTCTTTATCAAGACTGGCAGGATTTTCACACTTTTAGAGCGGGATTCCACTCCAAAGATTTTAGAGAATAAAAAAATTCAGTAAATTTACATATAATAGACGTAAAAATTACACGATTAGTCCCGCAAATATAAAAAAAAAAAATCATGTAATTTTATAGAAATCATGTAATTCCACAAAAAAATATGTAGATTCGCTTTTATTGAGTAAATATACCTTATTTTATACGAAAAATTACGTTTGTAACAGGATATTTAAACATTATAATTATCTAAAATTTTTGTAACATTATGCAATACAACAATATTTCACATATTGTTGTGAAATATAATGCGATTAATGTTCACTGTGCATGCGTGAAAACTCTGCTCAATTAGCATCACTATATACGGGCACATTGCAGTGAGTACACCGTTAAAAATGTCATAAAATTTCATGAACTTTTAATATACAATAATAAATGATATTTAAGTCACTTGTAACTCAAATAATTTTCAATGTACATGTTAATGAAATTAAATTTAAATGAATTAAAATATTAAAAATAATACAAACGTTAATGATATTTAGCCTCCTTTACATGTTAATTAAAAGTCATTAATAAATTTCTAACAGTGTAGTCATTCTATTGTTTTCAACATGTATGATAAAGAAACAATATTTGAATGTATAATATGTAGGTAATATTATCAAATTGCAAAACGCGTATTGACCTTATAACTAAATTTACTTCTGCATCTGCTTAATTACAAATTACAAAATCAACCTTAGCCTTGTATATTACAAATTTACAAACGCGTGGAAATTTACAACTATTTAGTAACTTTACTATAATATTATAGTGGGTAATTTTAAGAAAATTTTTTTACAGTGTTGAAGAATGATACTAGAATTTTCTCGAGAATGCCTAAATATCGCAACTTACGACTTTACCGTAATAAATGTTTGAGTGAATTCTACACACCGTATAATTTTCTTAAAATCGCTGATGTAAATACATTCCCCTTGTTTATTTTATTTCTGTTATCCTTATCCAATTCAACAGATCGCGTGTTAATCACGTGATTGGATTATTCCGGTACAGTACTTTGTATACGTGTATATATATATATATATATATATATGCACACACACACACACACACACACATTGTACAGCTCGTTACAGATGTGCCTGAGGTTCGATTTTAAGCCGGTATTCATAGCCAATTCTTATATTTAAGACCGTCTTAAGTATCATCTTAAGATGTCATCAATCAATCAGAGAGCCGTATTAGCATCTTAAGACATTACTTAAATAAGAAATAAGAATGAACTGTGAATACTGGCCTTAGAAATTCATGATCAAATGCTGCGTGATCACCGTAAAAATGAATAAGAAACGTGGTCCCTAAAATCAAACTCCAGACATATCTGGTACGAGCTGTACTTAATACACATCCTATATGTTACTTTTTTCTGTCTGCAGCAGTAACGGTAACATCGTTACATTTTTATAGTAATGGTAACGAATTTTGTCGTTACTTTATTCTATTATCTACTTCTATTACCTTTGTCCTGTTCAATAACGCGCTGAACTCGTGATTGGATAGAAATATTCCGATACAGTATTTTATACCTTGGACTGCATGAATAATTTACAATACTATAAATTTTCAGTACCGGCGGTAATTATTGGAATGCATTATTAATGACATTGCATTATTAATGCGTTTAAAAAATTCTAAAAATGAGTATACCAAAGACAAAAAATTATAAAAATTATTTAAGTTTAATGTAAAGAAAAGCTTTATACTAAAAAGTTCCTTAGAATTTCAAGCTTTGATACTCGTTATTAAATTTAACATTGATTATCAAATAATGTAATTTTAATATCTATTATAACTTACTATAGCATAACAAAAAAGTTATGAAAAAGTAACAAGAACACTAAAGTAAATCATTACATTTTAAAATTACATTTACTTGATAATAAATATAAAATGTAATAATAAATATTGAAACTTGAAATACTTCAAAGCATAAATATATTACATATATGTCCGTATCACACTAGCAATTGACGATTGTGTCTGTTCATCCAGCAGCCTTTTATTAACCAAGAGACGCAATCGCCAATCGCTAGTATGATTCGGGCATTATAAATATCGCAAGAACGCGCACCTTGTGCCAGACTTGTTTTACAAGACTACGATCCAAAGTGCATATTGCTTGATAACTATTCAGATTCGCGATAAGAATCGACGGTACAAAGAACGAGGACAATGTTCATAGCACCCGCACTCAAGCTTAATCTCCGCTCCGCGTGATTACGAGAAATTTATTGCCACGCACACCTCTTCGTAGTAGTTTGATGCGTGTAATTAATTTTGACGGGTATACAAAAAAAATCTGAAAGCAATAAATTGCGAACGATGACGGGGAATTTGTCGCGCAACGTTTCGCAAGAGAATTCGCTGTAAGGAGGAACGAAAATCTGAAGTCAGGCCTTTCAAAACGTCTCAAAATCGCGTCTCGTTTTGCTTACTTTACCGAAAAAAGAGCCGAGTGTAATATGTACAAAGTGTTAAAAAAAAAAAAAAAAAAAAAATGCTATTATCTTTGTGACACGAGAAGTTGCCAACGTGCGCTGACAAGTTGGTGAAAAGGTTAAATTCAATAGCCGCCTGTCTTCCGAGGGTTAAAGTCCGATGAGCATAATTATATTTCAAAACATTGAGTAATCGCATTTCGTACAACGCAACTTTTTGCGACGAGATTTCGTGCGTGCGAGCTCTGGGCTCCTTTCCACTCGGTCGCGTCGATCGACGAGTCCGAAGTTCGGTATTATACGAGTGAAGACATACAGAAAGGACGTCGTAATACCGATAAAGATCCGTCCACTGGCACTATTCCACATCCGCGTTGCGTCATTACTCATATTCGTGGCAGCCTTCATTCACCGTTGTATCGTCGCAACGCACACTCGCAAGAGTGTTGCGCGATCGATTGAGCTTTCCGATGCATTATATATTGCCGGATATATATAATTAAAACGCGAGAACAATGCTGCTTATTTTAACTTGTGTCGTAACGTAAGCGCCGCTGTTGTTGTTTTTATTATTAATTGTTTTTGGACGGTGATCAAATTGTCTTAAATGACGCAAGTCCCAAAGTGCATTTTCTTCGATCATTTGTACATTAAGGAAAATCAAGTTGTTAATTCGATTAAATTTTTCAATTGATTGAATTTTTTCAATCTAAATATTTACTGTAAATATTTGGATTAAACACGTAAATAATTTACGTAGTTAAATTAAATATATAAATGCTTAAACTGAAGTGTTTTATGTATTTAAGTCTAATATATTATAAATACTTGAATTGAAAAAATTTAATCAAGTTGATGAAAAATTTAGTCAAGATAACAACTTTTCTTTCTCCGTAATTTATTCGACGGTCGTGTAATAAAATTAACGTTAAATAGCTACGTGCATTCTTATAGAAAGCATAAAAAAAAATAATTATTTTAGTATTGGGAGCTGTATGTCTCTCTCAGCCAAAAGTTTCATCCAAATATCTCCGTTTCGATGGAGTGGAGACAATTTAAAAAATGACTGATGAAAGTATTTATTTCACGTCAGAATAAATGTGAGAAATAGCCATGGGTAGGGCATGGGCTTGCTTTGACACGAATTATGACGAGCGTTAATGCAACAGTTCCTATGAATCA
The DNA here is from genome assembly GCF_016802725.1 of Solenopsis invicta. Lineage (NCBI taxonomy): Eukaryota > Metazoa > Arthropoda > Insecta > Hymenoptera > Formicidae > Solenopsis > Solenopsis invicta. The sequence goes on from NC_052667.1 coordinate 6,775,643, forward strand.
TCGCATGTCTCTGAGAATCGCAAAAAGGCATTGCCCTCTTTAAACAACTACCGTCGTTTATACCATCGATTTTATGGGTTCCAGTACTTTTACTTGAGAAGAAATAAATTTTTTTTCAAACTGTTGAAATTGCTTTCTTCCACGCTAATTAGGTTAATCTTGGCCCTTTTTCAAGAGATGATTTTATTCTTGTTACAGTATGTCAACATTGGTAGATACTTATAAGCGCTATAATATTATTTAATATTAAATAATATTCCTAAAATATTAATAAAAAGTAATTATATGTTATATATTATATGAATATTATATGAGAAATAAATAATATTATTTACTTCAATATTTTAAATTATCGGAAATATTATAAGCCTGAAATTTAATAATTATGAAGTGTATGAATATTTTATGTATAATAATTCATATTAATTTTTAACCACAATAATAATTCGTAGAACATTTTCATAACATGCCACGGAAATATTGAAATAATATACTACGAAGATTATATAAAAACAGATATATAACATTAATACAACATTCCCATAATACTAAAATAATATTAAAAATATTAAAAAATATTTTCAAAATATTATTTTAATTTTTAATAATATTCGTATAATATTCTAAGAATATTGTGTGCTGCTTATAGGGATACTATACATATATGTATATTGAAAAAACGTCAAAAACTGTCTATAACAAAAGTTGATGTCATTTGAATAATTTACAATGCTATTTCGTATAAGTGAAGATGAATCTAAAAAATATTTAAATGTTATTGTAATGTACGAATTTCGGAAAAGCACAAAAATGATATATGCTGTCTACAAAAAATTATAAATTTCTCAAGTTTATCACAAACATTTTTGCAGCATTTCTACCATTTTTGTTCCATTCATGCGTTATAATGACACACAAATATTTTCTTTACTCATTTTCGCTGACACTGTAAATAACTTAAATGGGACCAACTTTTTGTTACAAATTGCACTCGACGTCATCAGCTTTCCAATACATAACTTCTCGTATTATCTGACAGTGTTGAAACATTGTAACAAGAGCGATGCCAAAAAGGGCCAAGCACTTTTTTCTTGCACTGATCCAATAACGAATGCCATTCAGAGCCACCGCTCCTCTCCCTTTCGTTGATGTACTTACGTACTACGAACCGACCTTGGCTAACTTCGTTTGACAAAACAAGTATCGGCATTAACGCTGCTGACCCAATTTTACAAGCACACACGTATCTTAAGCACATAGAAACAAGCTGCACTCATATCCGCAACATACGAATGACCGTCCTCTACGACGCATTTAGTGAACGTGACACAATCGTATATGCAAGATAATTCGACACCGCGCTAACAAGCTTCTAAGGATTGTAATTTAATCCAAGTCAAATAAGACAGCCCGGACGTTCCCTGTGTCGCATTCGTTGATAGAATAATCCTCGGAAAATATTCAAGGATGACGGAAATACCTGATATCATTCACTCGCATAAATTTTTATCTCCATACTGAATTTACCTCATTTTCTGTAAATTTATGTTAACTAGATAAATATTGCAAATGACCTCAACGTTTGCTTATTCTCTCAAATAGAAATTGTACAAATTGGATACAAATCTCGAATACAAATTGTTCTTTTTACTCGCTCAAAAGCTTTCGCGAACTATTTATTAAATTGTTAATATCCCTGCGAAAAAAACTTGATTGTATAAAATTTGAACTAAACATTTCAAACATTTATTCTTGTCATGGCTCAATATATATATATATATATATATATATATATATATATATATATTTATATATATATATATATATATATAATATTTATCTATTGTGTATGCAATTTATCTAATCTCTTTGATGATATAACGCTCCTAATTACTCCGCAAACTTTGTACAAACTTTGTATACGCGTTAGGTTAAACGATTTTTTTTGCTCTTGCTTGTTAACAATTCAAATCCATTTTTTAAAAGTCAATATGAATAAAACAATATTATAGCTTCTTGAAAAAATTTGTAAATTAACGGACTACTAACCTGTTTTAAATATAATCTAAATAATCTCTTTTAATTTAATAACGAAGATTGTAAAGAAGTCTAATTAAAAAAAAAGGAATAAAAAATATGGTTTGTTTAATGACATTGCATGTGAGCGGACGGAAGAAAGATGAAACACGAACTGGTTTTTACATAATAGTCTACTGGTTATGTAATGATTGAAGCATCCTCGATCAAAATGTGTTAGCATTATCTTCCTCATTACGTAGACAAGAAAACGCGTTGAAGTAGCATCAATGCATCTTTTTTGCCGCATAATGTTTAAGTAAATAATAAATATTACAGTTAAGATAATTAATTATATCAAAGCGTAAAACAATATAATCGGTATCCCGAGACGCTCAAATATCTCGTGAAATAATCTTTCCGCCTTTTTGTTCTGCACAATCGATGAAAATTTTGGATATTAATATGATTGATGGTATTATCGGTCGCATATAATAATAATATTAATCAAGTGACATTGACAAAATTTATTGACATTGTACCGACAACGTTAATTGATAAGAGAGGCTATCACTCTCGTGATGGACGATCAATATCCTCCAAGGACATCGTAGAAAATTGCGTTCATGTGGTCGCGCGAGTCTATAATATATCTCATATTTTGTATCAATTAAGTGTAAATAAAAAATGATGGAATATAAAAGCGGCGCATACGAGACAATAACAAGTTTCACGAAAGTTCATTATAACAAAATAAATACACTCATGTTCATCATAATAAAATACAGAAAAAGATTCAAAAAAGTTGATAACGCGTTTTGACATCGATTAGTTACGTCTTTACGCAGATCATTCGACCCATTACGTATAAGTTTATCACATTCACGTGGCATCAATGATCGTCGTGATACGATCTTGCGAATGTAAAAGCGGCAAAGTACAGAATGCGGTGAATTAATTAAATGCGTCAAAGTGCGAATGATTCGCGCTGGTTTGCGATCGCGATTAAATTGCGAGAGAAAATCCCCTGTTCGTCGCAAATGTTTGATTTGACACGGTACTATACCGCACGTAATGCGTGTATAAATTGAACTGCTACCGAAAACCAGATTGGATCAATTGTTAAAGTCGGTAAACAAAAAAATC